>NW_009229805.1:0-61906 GCF_000690835.1 Fulmarus glacialis
GGCCCTGCCCGCCTGCGCCGCCGGGGCCGGGCCTCCAGCCGGACGCAGCCGGTTGCTCTGGGCAGAGTAACGTCGCGTCGTGAGGGAGGTAACGTCTTTTATAGCAGCGACAAAAATCTTAGGTATAAGACAAAACCCAAGCAGATTACAGAAGAGAGAGATGCCTGAGTGCCTTTATGGTCCGCAGATGTGATCCCAGCAATACAGAGCGGGCACTAAAATAAAGTATTTGTGAGTATTTGGTGAGCTTAAAGCTCAAAATAAACTAGAGTTTTCTACACAAGCATGAATTTTTCCAAAAAGAGACAGGTTAAGTAGCTTACTGCAAATAGTTCACATTAGTGTAGAGGGGGGGATTGCACGTATTTTTAACAAGAAGATCTCTAATTGCAGGTCAGTGTTCTCTTCCCTCGTGTGAAGACATAGAGAAACTGAGATACAAAGATGGAAAACATCTTCTACCTGTCACTCAGAAAGATGTTGTTAGTGGCGGGAAGACACCGAATCCTCCTGAATCCAACCCCAGGTCTCCAATCCACTTGGCATGCTGGAGAAGGTCGTACTTCTGCACAAAACTCAGAGACTTTTAAGTGTGATAAGCTTGGGCAAACAATATTGCTAGTCAGGCTTGGGATTTTGCAGCTGTGTGCTCCCTCACTTCATAAAAATTTTAAAACACAGAAAGCACAGGGGACTCTTTCTATCACTTTTTCTACCATTTCTGAGCAGTTAGCTGTTCAGGGAACTTCTGAGCCAGGGGCTGTGACTGTACTAGCTTATTAAACAGCCTCTGACGGATCTATTCTCAGCAAAATTTTCCAACTCCTTTTAAGCCACTTAAGCTTTTGGACTTCACAACATCCTGCAGCAATGAGTTCCATCAGTTAGCTGTCTGTCGAAAGAAAAAATACTTCCTTTGTTTGTGTTAAATCTGCTGCCTGATATCTTAATTTTGTATTATAGTACTAATTCCTTGTCTAGGTACCAGAACAGGAAGTACCTTTCCTGTAATCGATCAGTAGAAAGATGTCACAACTATTTTGCTTACACAGCTGCTGACTCACAAATAGTTTTGCCACATTTGTTGACGCTGGATATCAAACAGCAGATTCAAACCCATTTTCATTTTATTCATACCACATTCTGTATCATGTTGACCTGAACCATCAAATTCTAAGTTACCCCTTGTAGCATAAAAATACAGAGGTGATCAGCCTAGTTATGAGTTGGGAGCAGATGCTTTTCTCTTTTTTTCTTCCTGTGAAATGTCCATAATTAACTACTAAGAGAAAGAGCATAGCAGGGTAGATGGCTTTTGTTCTGTTTCCCTGAGCCCGTTCCTATATTCCTCTATTATTATTATTTTATTTGAAACTCAATACATTAAAAGTATGACTTGTCGTGGACAAAACATATAATTGCCAGCATGAAGGACGCTATAGCTTTAATTAGCCATTGCCTGCAGCCTCTTTCACTCACATGGTGGTATCAAAACAAAAGCAGTAACTATGTCTAAAAAAGCAGCAACATGAAAAGATCAGTGGCTTTCAGACACTCTTTATTAATTTTTTAGTATTTCCCTACCATTACACAACATTTACATTATGCCATGTAGTTCAGAGAACTTTCCCAGTCCCAGCTCTTTATGTTGTTACTTCTTGCAGTGCACACCGCCACCACTACCACCACCCCACCACCCACCCAAAACTCCTCTCTCACTTTTCCTACTTCTGTAATTGCAGACAAAGCACTATTGTACTTTGTTACCAAAATAAAGATTTTGTCTATACTTCAGAATTGCATCAAACTCTTGGCTGATCAAACAATAAAACTATACGTTAACATCAGCTGATATTTCTCTGTAACAATTGTGCAGCACAAGTGAATCAGGGGCTAATATATTACAGATTACTTTGATAATTAACTCCCCTGAGAAACTCATTTTCGTCTGGGGACAGTAACAATGGTTCTCCAAAAGGAAGAAAAAATTTTTCCTTTACAAATTCCCTGATGATGCAGGACAAACTTGCAATTAGTCCATGCTAGAAATAAACATGATTTTAAGGAACAGATTATATCTTTTTGTGTTACATTGATCTCAAGACCAAAAAGGCAAGTCAAAATTCCCAGGCTCCTTGACATTATTAAAAAAATAGCGTATTGATTTGTTTAGCCTGTAGCAGGGTTTGATGGGACAGAAACACTGCAGGATTTAATATGATAAGGCTTTAGGTCCTGATTATGCAGGATGGATTATGGGGAAAACTATGCAAATGTAAACTCCTTGTTACGAAACTCCAGGCAATTCAGTTGGTGGGAGTTCTCCTTACAAAACAAGAGGTTATGTTCAGAGTTGTGAAACTTGGGTGGGGCTATAAATGAAATATTCAGGCAGATGATACACTTGGTAGTCAGTGGCTTAAGTTGTTCCAAGGAAGTGAGTCCACGCCAACTGAAAGAGGAAAAAAAGAGTTCAGTCCTGGCTCCCTAGTAGGGTATGCTGGCTGATAAGTACCCTAGCACAAGCAATGGAAAAGACCTAATGGGCTCATAGGGTTCATCTTTGCTTTCCATTATCTGTACAGACTGCTGCCCAGTGCTCTCCAGCTCAGCAGGCTCTACCGCAGCTACAAGGGAGCAGGGTCCTTGCTACTGTCCTCAAGAGCCAGTGCATTGCCATTTCCCCATTCCTGTGAGATGAGTTCCTCAAAACAAGAAACCACTGTAGCAAAAACCTCTCCACAGCTAGCAGCTGAACCTTCCCCAGAAAAATACATTATGATGATTTTCATCAGACCCCAGGTCTTTTTCTGGATCCTATTCTTCCTCTTTCTGGCCATCTGATAGATGCTTGGCCTCTTAAACCACTCAAATCTCACACACCAAAACTGACGCTCTTTCAGCACGTGCTGTCAGCACTGTTTTAGAGCTAGCAACTCGCTGCTTCACTTATTGCTCAGCCATAGGCGCAGGGGGATTTAGCTTATCTCTGCCAAGATGAAAAGAAGTTCTTAAATTGTTGTAAATCGAGTCTTGGTCCTGTGGGATCAAGAAGGGGACAACAGCTCTCGCCCTCCGCCCGGTGGATATCTCCTGCAGAGTCAGGCCGTTCTGCTGGTTCACCGCCATCCTCTTCCCACCTGCCATTGCTCTTTCCTTCTTCCCGTCCAAACCTCTGTTCTGCTCATCTGCGTTTTTCTTTCTCCCTGTGCAGTACTGAGCTCGACTGTGCTGCAAACCTGCCGACTTTCTTGTCTGAACAGCTGAACTCCAGCGAGCTGAGAGCGGGAAGCGGGGGGGCAGGTGCAGCTGGGAGTGGTGGTCTTCTAGTGAACGTGGGGAGCGGGTCAGGTCTCAGGTTATGCCATAGGGGCTTTCCGTGCAGCACACGATTCCCCCAATGCCTAGATGAGTAGGGGTTCCCAGGAGGAGGACTTCAGAGTTGCCTGTGCATGTGAGTGTTGTTTGCAACTCTGTAATTTTCTTACAAATATTGCATTTATTTTACTAAAAAAAAAAAAAAAAGGATGGACTTGGACTGTCTGAAATGATTATTCACAGATTTGGGACTGATTCAGCAGAAGTGGGGGGGAATTGTGAAAAGCTGAAACATTTCGTTTGTAGTTTCTGGGT
Source organism: Fulmarus glacialis (assembly GCF_000690835.1). Classification (NCBI taxonomy): domain Eukaryota; kingdom Metazoa; phylum Chordata; class Aves; order Procellariiformes; family Procellariidae; genus Fulmarus; species Fulmarus glacialis. The sequence goes on from NW_009229805.1 coordinate 3,634, forward strand.
TTTTGTTATTTCAGTTGTTTCTAAAAAACTATTTTAAAAGAATTCAGGGCAAAATAAAATTTGGACTAACTGAAAACATTTATTTTTATTTCGGTTTCTCTTTGAACCAAGACTGTTCCCTTGGCTTTGTGTTGTTCATTTGACTTATAGCTGTAAAAGGTGATATGCTTTTCAAAAACATGTTTCTTAGCACCGTGTCAACACTCTATCACCAGTATTCTCATTAACTTTTTGGTAGAACTGGATGAATAATATTAATCCAATGGTGCATGAGAAAATTTATTAAAAAAACCCCAAACTCTATGGATTTTTTTCCTTCAGTTTCACTCAGCCAGAAGTAGGAATGGGGAAACTTTATGAGTACATCTGCAAAATATTTCTATAGTTTTCAATTAATATTTTTTTTTTTTTTGCTTTTGGACAAACTGCACTAGGATATTTTGTTAAAAATGATTTCTGAGACTTTTTTGTTAAAAAAAAAAAAGAAAAAAAAAGAGAAAAGTGTTTGAGTTTTGCCTACATCTGTCAAAGCCCTGCTAAATGTGTTTTTATTTTGTTTTATTAATCTTTCCTGCCATTCTATTTCTATAAAGCATTTTTTGCATCTGATGCCTTTGGAGAATGTCACTTCTATTCACTGTAAAAATTCACTTTCAAAACAATCCTTTTGGCAACAGAGAGGAAAATGCTATCATTGGTAGAGGAGCACTGTATCATATTACAAATGTTCACTCCTATTAAGCTTTTCACTGTTGAGAACTAGAAAAACTCACAAATTGTCAGGAAAGATACAGAAACACATTTGATATACCTAGCAGAACTAATAAGCTAAGGGTGCTTCATAACCAGCCGTAAAAGCATGTGGAAAGCCAATCCAATCTCCCTGCTCTGGGTGAGCTTGTGAGAGTGTTTCGTTCAAATTACCGGTAAGCCTTTAATTTCATACATGTTGGCCCAATCAAGTTTCTAGCGATTCTCCTGGGAGTCAAAAGACAAATCTGTAATGTCTAAAGAAAACTCTACGCTGGGAGTGGCTTTAAAATAATAGAAAATACCTTCAAAAACAAACAAAAGGGAAAGGGAGAAAGTAAAAGGGACAAGGAAAAAGGCAGAAGAAAGAAGGGGAAAAGGGAAAAGGGAAAGGGCAAACGGAAAGGGAAGCCATTATGGAACAGAAGACAAAAAGAAGAATATCTGCTTCTCTATCCTTTTCCAGAATCGATCCCATATGGACAGATCGCCGTTCAGTGAAGTCTATATCTACATTTTTAGGGGGTTGCCAAAGTAAGGTCTGACCGTTTGCTTCCAAGAGCAGAGACAGGCAAATGTGGTGGCTTGCAACCAGCGGGAGCACAGAAAGGCTGAAAGAGAGTGGTGGTAGCTGTCACAGGATAAGTGAAAAAGAGCTGAAGGAGCTTGGGGGCTGCAAAGACTGGAGAGAGGACACTAGCTCTAGAGGAAGTGGTGACTCTCCCAAGAACAGGGGACTTTGCTCAGGTGGGGATAGGAATGAAAGGTCACTGGCAGCAATTTGGAGAAAGTGGCTAAATGTGGGCAGGGGGACGTGGCATAAGTAAGGGGTCTCTGGATGGAAAGGTCAAGAGGATGGGAAGCAGTTCTGGGGTCGGAGGGCTTGACGTGGAACAGGAGCAGCCCACAGATACACATATACCTTTAAGTGCAACCCCCATTTTGGGGGTGCACAGAAGGCCACTCTTCCTCTCATCACCCTTGGTAGTAAGGTTACTTTTGGGTGCTCAAAATGGACAGAGCCCAGTATTCTCACACACAGTGTCCCAGGCGTCATTACCTTTTAGCCTACACATCCTAATAGGGCAGTCCCTACAAACAAGCTTCATAAAACAAAGTAGTGGGAGAGTTGAAGACCACAGAGGATTATACACAAGGCACAAAGTAAACAAACACCAAATAGAAAATTAAAGTAAGTTCGGTTTGGTTTTTTTATTTTAAAAAAGAGTAAGACATTGGCGTGGTTAAAGGAAACTTGGACAAGAGAGAGGGGAGGAGAAGCAACAGAAATCTGCAGGAGATTAAGGGAGAGACATGTTTGGGAGGGCACCTCTATTTCAGTCATCACAAGGGAATGGAGTTATGCAGGCTGGAGACCACTTTTTCTCCTCACTTTTCTTACCCAGCTAGTCAGCCTATAGCTCTTATGGGTCCCTCTTTTTATAGGAGCAAAGTAACTCCTCATACTCTTGACACCTAGCTAACCTCACAGTTGGTGACACTGGGGATCTCGGGGATCTCTTCCTCTGTAGCATGTGTGCCTCTTCTCTGAAATGTAAAGTCAGAGAAAATAGAGGTGGAAGAAAGAACAGGTGGAAATCTGCTTGAGGGTAGGAAGGCTCTGCAGAGGGACCTGGACAGGCTGGATCAATGGGCCGAGGCCAACTGTATGAGGTTCAACAAGGCCAAGTGCCAGGTCCTGCACTTGGGTCACAACAACCCTATGCAACGCTACAGGCTTGGGGAAGAGTGGCTGGAAAGCTGCCCAGAGGAAAAGGACCTGAGGGTGCTGGTTGACAGCCGGCTGAACATGAGCCGGCAGTGTGCCCAGGTGGCCAAGAAGGCCAACGGCATCCTGGCCTGTATCAGAAATAGTGCGGCCAGCAGGAGGAGGGAGGTGATCGTGCCCCTGTACTCGGCCCTGGTGAGGCCGCACCTCGAATACTGTGTTCAGTTTTGGGCCCCTCACTACAAGAAGGACATTGAGGTGCTGGAGCGTGTCCAGAGAAGGGCAACGAAGCTGGTGAAGGGTCTGGAGAACAAGTCTTGTGAGGAGCGGCTGAGGGAACGGGGACTGTTTAGTCTGGAGAAAAGGAGGTTCAGGGGAGACCTCATCGCGCTCTACAACAACCTGAAAGGAGGATGTAGCGAAGAGAGGTCAGTCTCTTCTCCCAAGTAACAAGTGATAGGACGGGAGAAAATGGCCTCAAGTTGCACCAGGGGAGGTTTAGATTGTGTATTAGGAAAAAATTCTTTACTGAAAGGGTTGTCAAGCATTGGACCAGGCTGCCCAGGGAAGTGGTTGAGTGACCATCCCCGCAAGTATTTAAAAGACGTGTAGATGTGGTGCTTAGGGACATGGTTTAGTGGTGGACTTGGCAGTGTTAGGTTTATGGTTAGACTCGATGATCTTAAGGGTCTTTTTCAACCTAAATGATTTTATGATTCTATGATTCTATGAAATACAGGGAAAATAATGCTGTCAGGCACAGGATAGAGGAGAGGAATCATTTTACATTCTGTAGTACATTTACATACTTGATGGTGTAAAGAGAACTAATTCCTATTCATTACTCTTCCCATTTAATGTGGGGGGAAAAAAAGAAAGAATGCTAAATTTATACCGCTATACTTTTACTTAAGTAAGAAAATCATGGTGTGATGTAACTTTCCAGTTCCTTATAGATGAATAAAAATGCAAACAAACAGCTGAAGCAGTGCAGGGAAAGAATAAATGTGAGGGTATTTTTGTAAGACATGTAAGCTTAAAGTTCAGTTATTTGCCATGCAATTGTCTTAGACCAGAATCTCCTCTCAGGCACTCTGATCTGCATTTCCACATGCATCCTCTGAGACACAGGATAATCCTTCAGATATGAGGTTCAAAATGCAAAGACAACTTGGATGGATGAATAAGCAGGTATTTTTTCAGATGTATTTTTACTTATTATACGTTGGGCTGTAGCCTGATCTACTTGGGGAGGAAATGGGGAAAATATTTTGCCCAGGTTGGGCTTCTGAGGTCTAATAGTTGAACGTTGAAATCCCCTCCACCTCAACCAGTAAATACATACCTCCTTTAAGTGTGCAGTAATATAAATTTAAACCCACTATGTAACATCTGACAAACTGATTTTCTTTCTGAAATACAATGGTAAGGAAAATACATAGCAGAAGAAAAGTGTTAATACAAATCGTTTGAAAGAGATCATTTTTTAGGGTGTGAATGACTTTATTAAACCTTGGGTTGCTATTGTTGGATTTCCCCTGCCTTCTGCCTTGTTACTAATAGAAGTTTAAAAATTAAAAGCAGAACTCAGATGTGAGAAGTTGGGAAACAAAACTAAAATGACTTTGCTTAAACTCTATTGCCTTAAGCAGAGAGCAGAGAAACAAAAAAATTCCCCTACTCATCCTGTCTGTAACTCAGGGCAGGCTCAGGCTAGACGCAGCCCCATCTTTAGGCAGAGGCAGACAGACGAACTGGCAGAGACACAAAAGAGCTGTGTCTCCTTGGCTGGCTTTGCTTGCACTGCGATACTGGAAAGTGATGCTGGCCGCTGTGTCGCTACGAGGACCCGAGGTTGTGACTCCTGCCCGGAGCGCTGCTCCTGGAGAAGGGCTCTTCGCTGGCACCGCTTCTCCCTCTGCCGTGGCCAGAGTCTATCAGCCTGGCTCCCCCAGAGCTTTCCATGTGGTTTCCATCCAGCTTGGATCTCACCCGCAGTCGTCCTCGCCCGGCTCACATCTGGGGTGACACAGTTCTCTCATCAAAGAATTCCTCCTCAGTTTTGGTATTTCCCTGTGCCGGAGAGCGGGAGAAGGGCCAGAGACACAGTGAACACAAAAGAAACCCTGACCTGTTTGCTATGCAGAAATGCTTGCTAGAACACAGAAGCAAAGCTATAGCAGCTTCACAATGACTTTTTCCTTTTCTCTACAAAATAGAGAATGGAGAATTACTGGATGTTTCCTTTTTTTGTTTTGGTTTTGGTGGTTTTTTCCTGGAAAAACCATCCTAGGACAGCTTTGAAACACAGGATTTGCCCCTTTAGCAACAGTGCAAAGGAGTTGATGTAGGCTCTGGTACATGGTATGAAGAAAATACTGTCGCCTGAATCTCCTCCAGCCACTCGCAGCACTGTAACTGATGTTTATGACACAACAGAGTTGCTACACATAATTATAAAAGCACCTTTAATATATGGCAGTGGTGGCAGTCTTATAATTTCATTTCTAAATAGTCTTTTTAGCTGTTACTGTATGTAAGACATATGGAAATGGAATGGAAAGTATAGAATTCACTATGGACTTGGACAGAACTACAATGAAGAGGTGAAATAAAGCTCTTACCTTTCAGATAGTCATCTTAGGTGTTTCTCACAATTATTAAGAAATAGGTAGGACTAGATGTAGTTAAATAAGGGTTACATAAACACACAGAGAACTGAGATTAAATTGATAATGCGTTTAAACATATTTAGCGGGTTTTCTCTCTCTCTCAGCTTGTTATGAGCTAATGACCCTGCCTTTTTTTACACAGTTGTTGCTATTTGCAGTGATTTTTCTTTGATTTAATTTCCAACTACTATCAAATCACATAGCAGCTGCAGAAGAATGTTTTCTTCACCAAAATGTCAATGAGGTTTTGCTGGTCCTTTACAATAGAGAATTTACAGCTGTGATTTGTATACTTTACATTTCTAGATTGAGAACTGTAATTTGTTCTATGGAACTACATTTGGACTGTTGGACTACATTTTATCTCCAGCTGATTCCTAAAAGTGGTGCAAAATTTAACAGTTTTCCTGGGCATATTTTATTATGAGCATTTACGCTATCATTTCTGACATGGCCTTTGACTTTGCCTCTGGCTTTCTGAAAAACAAGTGGATTTTTTTTTGTTTTGTCTTCTACAATCCTGAACTTCCTAAGAGTGAGACTCACCTGAAACTATCCTGCCAGTTACGATCACAAAGATGTTTCAGTTAGACACCCTAATCTTTTGTAGGGCTTTTCAGCTTTTGCAGAGGTTTTCTTTCATCAGCCGTCACATCTGCATAATTGACTAAAGACTTAGCTGAGAAACTCCAAGGAGTGCTGCAAGACCAGCTAGGTTTCCGTTAGCAGGGATGGATTATGATATAGATCTTGAATGCTTGTGGTTATCGGTGGTTTCTGTGGAATGACGTTTGTATTTCACAGCTGTTTATTTAAGGATTGCCAAAAAAGAATCTAGAGCAGAGTTAAGATGTTTCTTTGAGTAGATGGAACCTAAGTAAGTATATACAACAGAAAGACAGACATGTTCAAAGAAGTGTGGTTAGGTTATAAGCTCTAGCACTCAAAAACTAGAGAATGGCAAAGTAATGTATCCTGTGCAAATCTTGGACTACACTGCATTTTCTACTTCCCTGGCCATTTATGCTTTTTTCTCCCTCCAGTAAATGTTTGTCTTTTTCAGCGCACAGACTGAGCTGTTTTATTTCTTGTGCTCCTGCTCTTTCCTCTGCTCTATCTTCCAAGTAGATGAGCCAGGATCCGCTTACCTGCCAAAATCAGGTGCAGCCAACATGTGATATCTGATGCCACTGCTGATCTGTTCGCTTTCCACATTTTGTTTATTATTCATTGTCTAAAATGTGGCCCACACCCTGTATAATGCACGTGACTCAAGGCCTTCCCTAGATACAAAATTATTATTTTCCTCCTGGGCTTTCCTGTAGCCTGCTGTAGTCGCCAACTGATGCACAAACACCAATTAAGTTATTTTCACAACACACCAGTGAGACAACAAGGTATTATTATACCCAATTTAGATGTGGAGAACTAAGGTATGAGAAACTGTGGTTCCACGTGTAAGCTATCAGCATCTTCAACTACACAAGCTTGGACCATTCTTGGAACAGGGCTGACCTATTAACTAAATGAGGTAGGGTTACTGTGGAAAAACAGTATGTGATCATGTAATTAAAGACTAAGTCATACCACAAGTGCCCGATAGGGTCAAAAGAAGGTTACTCAATCAGCTGTAATTCTGACATTTCCTAATCTTTCAAGCTTAATTTCTGGTCCTTAATTATGTTATTTAAATACAGCTAATATTTGTAGGATTAACCCTCCACAAAATCAGAAAAAAAGAAATTTCATTAGATCTCATTATCCTGATTTTCATACAAGTCACCAGAAGGGTGTGAGCCTGCAGGCGCATGGTATAGTCCTGCAACACCTAGGCTGCCACAGGCTGTGCTTCTGTGGAGGTCTAGACCCACCTGCTGCTAGCTAAATGGCAATTCGAGAGGAAAGAAAATGCACAGTTTCTTTTCTGGATTATCAGTGAAGGGTCAATGAGCACTCACAGAAGATAGGTGCTATGAAACCACAACGTAAAGTAGTGGCAGTAAGTTGTATTTTTTGTGGATGAGCATTAGTTCAAGAGATACTGTTTTATAAGCAGGTTTCACAGGATTTTTTAAAACATCAGAGACTCAGATATGGTCAGTTTTATTTCCAGCTTTGAAGAGAAAGGTATCAATTTTCTCAGTCTCCCAAATATGACCCTTGATGTTCCACTTCTTGCACCTTGGGCTCTGTTGATCATGTACATTTTGAGCTGCTTGTAATAACTTCTTAATAAAATACTGCAGAGTGCTTTCTCTATTTGTAATTCATTGAATTGAAAAGCAGAATTCTCAGGTAACGCATACGGGAAGGAGAGTTAAGGTGGTTAGATTTGGATTTAATCTTCTGGCAATTTCTCAGAGAAACAATTCATAGAGCCTTTTAATTTGAAGACTTGGCCTGGTCCTTCTGCTGGAGTGGCTCACCAGCTTTTCAAAGGATTAAATGTCCTATGTCAAAAGTTGCAGGATGTCTTGGAGCAACACTCTTTTGTGGACAGGTATAAAGCAGGAAATACTGAAACCCAAAATGAAGGTTTGGGGCTCCTATATATGTGAGATCAACACACAGAAATTGATCTATTTTAAGACATTTCTCCTCCTTCTTTGCTTATGCTTGTAGTTAAGTATAGTGAAAATAGTACTGTATTGTCTGCAGATTCCTAAAGGAAAAACCCATATCTTGCACATTGTTAGATCTACTAGGCAATCACAATTAGTCTACAGAGTAGTGTACTCCAGAACTTGGTCTAAAAATAAGAGAATTGCCAGATCTCACTGTATAAGTAATAAAGGCATTGAAGACAGGAGACCGAAGAAATACAGTTAAAAATACACTGGAAAGGAAATATAAATGTAGTTATGTGTTACGTAGTGTCCCATCAGGCTCATGATTTGCCTAATCTCAGTTTGCTCCCACTCCAATGGACATTTTCCTTGACCTTTTCCCCTTCCCAGGTACTTACCCTGCATAACTTTTTCCATCCATTTCCAAGTGCTTGCTTCTGTTAGCGAGACAGTCACGTGCCTACATTTCTTCAGCTCACTGGATTGCAGTCGCAATCTCATTCCCTGAACATCTTATTCAGTTTCAGTTTCACCTAGCAAGTTCCCATTTTTCCTTTTTTTTATTGATACAGCTCTTCCTTTCCTACTGCCACTTCCATTCAGCCTTCCAAATTTTTTATCCTGGCCTGATCATTTTCTTGAGTAATCAGCCTCAGTCTTCAACTCAATGCCTACTCCTTTTGTAACTTATCTATTCCCAGGGACTTCCTTCATACCCTTTCCTCAGATTCTTTATCGTCAGCTCCATTGTCTCCAACCTCCTCACCCACACCTTTCCTCACCCATACCTTTCCTTATTCCACCTCAACACACTCAGCCACAGACTAAAGAGGGGCTGGTTCCCATCCCACCTTCATTCAGATCTTTTTCTTCCTACACAGATCCTGCATCTGCTTCAGAACTCAGGGGAAGCAGGTAAAACCCCTTCCCTCATTTCAAGTATCCAAGTTAGGATACCTACTGAAGAAAACTTACAGCTGCAGGAAGGTGGATCCAACCCCCACGTTCACCACATATGGAACATTCAAGGAAGTCCAATATATTTCAGAAGAGGTCTCCACTCCACTTCTCTTTCTTAGGTTTTGAACATGGCCAAATGTCTGCAAATTCTAACCTGGGTTTCAGAAGACATGTCCATGGCAACGTTGTGTACCCAGTTCTCATACTGAGTTCATTCTCCAAGCATAAGGTAGAAAGGTCAACAGCATTTATTGCTATGTAGATATGTACAGCTATAATAACAATCTGTTAAACGTAAGGCTTTTCAAGCACTATTAGTATTTATAGGCAGACTGGGGGCCATATTTTTTTCCTTAGCTTTTGTCTTAATAATGGCCAAACTTTCGTGGCTTCAATTTTAAAAATAATCCCGTTCCAGGATCAACCCAGCTTCGGAAATATGTACCCAAATGATTAATATTTGGCAAATTTAGAAGAAAATGAAAACACAGAAAAATGGAAGAGCAAGGCAAGCCCAACAATTGCTAGGCTTGCCTTTAATAAAACAGTTTATTAATCTAATGAATCTTCTTGTAGAAACAGAGATTGTTTGCTTAAGTGAGTAATTTATAGGATTAACCTATTACAGGGAAAACTAGTTCATTTAAGAAACAGAACATTTGAGAAAATAAGTCCTTTATATGTGTTGAATTATGGAAGGCTTTGCTCCACATTGGGACAAATTACACATTTCTCAAGAACTCAGTACCTGTTGTACATTTGGCAAAGCACATATATTACCCACTGCTCTCTTTTCCTAGGACTCAGCATTATATTCCCTGAAGAGAAGTCTACTGGGAATACTTTTGAATTAACTTCTGTAGACAAAGAAATATCTGCTCTTGAGTAAGCAAAATGAAGTGCTCGTCAGCAATCTGTTGATGAAAAACAAATTCAAAAAGTTAGTGTCGCATGATCTGCAATATTATTGTAGCACATATTCTACTAGTAGTGCTTAACACAATGGGAGTTAATTGCTGTATCTTTTTTTTCTTTATTACCAGACAATGCCAGGCTAACAAAACAATGATATAGGGCTAGTCTAAAATTAATTGCAACAATTATCTACCTGCATCCAAAAACTATATATTTGTTCTGTGTACTGAAATATATTTCATTTGTTTATAGATTCATACTAGTCTTGTATAAAAAACAACATAGATCACAAAAGAAATAATAAGTATATAAGAAAAAAAATGTTTCTGATTATTTGCTAATTTATTCCTCAAGGAAGGTATTTTATTCTTTGTCACTGCTCTTGTTATCTTTAACAACTCCTGATGTAATTATGGTTTTGATTTATCATGTGGACAGATGCCATGAGTCCTGTCCTCCAATATGCAAGAATTTATTTGCATTTTTATTTTGTCAAGAGACAATAAAAGCAATGAGTTCTATCTAAATTAGAAGCTTTGTTTTATCTTTTAGTTGAAACCTGTAATCCACTCATTCCTCTGGGCAGCCAGGCACAAAGATGAATGAGGAGACTTTAATGATATCTAGATAAGTCATATACATAGCTTGTGCACATCAGCATTGTGACTCAGTGTATCAGCCTAGTCTGTGATTTGTGCCACGCTAGTAATACATCCTGTGTTGATCCATTGGGTACATTACGCAAGGCTGGTCTTGAAAAGGGAACTGGCTGGTCTCTAAACATACAGGGGCATAGGAAAAATTAGGAACATTTATTACTATTGTTTACATTTTTTTTTCCCTATGCAGAAAAGAATGTTTTCTTCGGGCTCTTTCACCTTCATGTTTTCTCCTACTCATATGGCTGAGAAAATCCAGGAAAATCTACCAGCAGCTGGAGCTGTAGGTTTGTGCAGTGGCTCACACATTAAAAACCCTGGAAATACCTGTTGTCATTCATTTTATTCTAAAATAACTTTCTCAGAACTACAGTCTTCCGTGTTTAAAAAAGAAATTGAGTAGAACAGAAGTAACACTAAATCTTAAAAGGATTACTTTAAAAAGGTTAGCTCAGAAGGATTTTCCCCTTGAATTTTCTTGTTTGCAGACTGTAACTGTAAGTCTCTTCCATAGCAATATTTGTCCTGTGAGCATAGAGTCCTCAAGGGTTTATCAAGTCTGTTCCCTCTCTAGCGCTGATGCTGACGTATACACGCTCTGGAGATAAAAGGGAAACACCTCTGATGGCACACCAGAGGCAACATCTGATTGTTTCAAATTCCTCTTCCCAAAGAATGACCACCTCTTTCCAATTCTGAGAAACCACCTCTTGCATAAGCACTATATGGGTTTGTCTTTTCATGGTGCTGTGCATGCCTTTAAAACGCTCGGTGCTTTCAAGTCCTATGAAGTGCACTTTGCTTCTAAGAGTGATCAAAGCCTGGCCAAAGGGAGGCCCAAACTGATGGTCAGAGTCATTATTAAGACTCAGACGTGAATAATATCTATGAAAGCTAGAGGTGCAGCCAAAACAGTTTCAGACACAGAATGTGAGTATTTTCCTTCATGTACAGTCTGCCAGTTCTCAGTTATTCAAGGCTGTCTTCAGGCTCTAGCTCAGCAAAACAATTGAGGCAAGTGCTTAAATTTAGGTGTGTGAATATTCATGCTCAAATCACATTGAAATGTGTACTATTACTGTCCCTTATTATTAGGATTTATTCTCTCCTCTGTCCTTTCTTAGGTAAATTCTCCTTTCCCTCCCCTGAGATCCACAGAATAAGTTTGAAAGCCCTTGGGAGCTTTCCCAGGCTGAGAATTCTCAGGAATATTTATCTGCATTTCTAGCTTTGTCCCTCCTGTAAACATTTTTACAAATAAAATCTTACTTACCTGGTTCTTGGGGGAAAAAAGTGGCAAGATACAGTTTCCCTTATTTTTATTTTCTTTTTTTTTCCTTGTTTTTTTGAATAAATTCTTTTTGTGCAACTGTTCTATTCTATTTTTACCAGAATCTCCTACTGATTTTTTTAACATATACTGCTTAATTTTAGCTACAGGCTTCTCAATGCTATTAGGTTATTTAATACTATTTTGATTTTAATGTGACAGTGTAAATCAATAGCAAGCTGGATATTTGACCCATTAGTGCATCTTAATTATTACCCTAAGTCTTTTATTTACCATATTTGCAGGTTGTTTTTTTTTTTTTAAATAGAGAAACAAATCTTTGCTTTGTCTCTAGGAGGATTCTGCAGTTTGTCAATTAATTTACAAGTTACAAAGTTTGAGTTCAAGCCCTTGGGGTGCTCTGATCCCACACTGAACAGAGTAGAGCTTTCCAAAATAAGCTTGCTAACGTCAGAACCTCTTGTTGCTAAGAGAAGAAGTGAGTGTAGCCTGGTAAAAGCACGTTGTTTCAACAAATCTTTTTGAACTGGCAGCCAACCTGTCGAAAGACAATGGAAGTAGTTTTAAGCAATACATACCAGATTGTTACATCAGCCTGTTTTACTGGAGCAAGAAAAAAGTGCAAGGATATTGAGGAAAATAGCAGGGGAAAAAAACCCCCATATCCTCTACTTACAGAGATTGCAGAATGTAAATGTGTTCTATCAGTCAGAAAACTAATGGAGGTAAGAATTACCTACCCCAGGCTAATAATGTACAGTACATGCAAGCTCTCAAAAGAATTTCCAATTAAGCTTCTTTTTATTACCACACTAACCAAAGGCTCCACTACTGCATGGTACATTACTTTTAAGAATTGAATGTTAATTTAGATCAGAGGTAGGTATTCCCATCCCGACTAGGAGGAATGCTACTCAATATTGACCCTCCTGTAGAAACAGCGTGTAAGTTCATAAAGCAATCCATACCTCCCAATATGTACAATTCACAATCAGCTGCTGACCACCTGGATGGATCTCTGCACCATGGTCCTTTATTTTTCTTCAATTTCTAGCCCATTAAAAATGAAACACCTTACAGTCTTGCATTCTGACCTTCTTAAAGACACATGCAAACACACACACTCCCGAGAAGCTGAGAATAGAGTAAAATACAAGGCGATCCTCAGCTTTCACAGATTATAAAATGGCACACGATACTGGTTGCATGGATGGGAATTAAAAACTTGTCATTTTTCTGAAGGTTCACAAGCTCTACAAATAAATGGTAGCTATCATATGTTTAACTAATGGTAGTTGAATACAACTTGTTAATTCCCACTGGGTCATGGGAGAAAGCAGAACTGTGGCTCCAGAGAGTGAAAACCTCCAGTGAGTTTCAGCGTGAGATATCTACCCTAACAGGCAAACCACTACATATGTATGGTTGATTCATTTATCACCTGTTTTGTAGAAATCACTTAAATGTCAGTGGGACTGGTTTGATTTTTCTTTGAAAAATTATTGTATCTTAAAAACACTGAAAGTTCAAAAGCACAAGAGGCACTGGTTCTGGCTGTTTGTGTATCCTACCCTTGCATCTTTTTTTTTTTTTTTTTTTTTTTTTTTAAATTACTGCATTTTAATTCCCTTTAAATCCCTGCAGGATGAAATGTCATGTTTTAGTGACCAATTTTCATAGACTTTGCGGATACACATGCATTTATACCAAAATCATTCTGGTTTAAATCTCAAAATTAAGAAGAAAATATGTGTACTCCAAAGAGATAAAGAATGTTCCTGATTTTGGAAAATAGGTCTTGATTCAAAATCTTACATTTTAGAGTTCTTTTTATTGGCTTAGGAGAGTTGTGAATCAAGTCACTGATTAATGCCCCTATCCTGAGACTTATGGAGTCCGTACAACTGACACAGTCTTCAGGGAAATTCTCTGAGTTCAGAGCAAGTAGATCTGCCTTGCTTATATCTGTGATTGTGCTAATTGCTATTGAGAAAAAGTCTTTTAAATAACATATATAAAAAAGAAATATTATTGCTGTAATCAGTCAGCCAATACTGAAATGAAAAATCAGTTTTGCATGACCCTGAACTGATTTCCCTGGGAGTCAGTAGAAAGACTTGGGATTTCATGGTGGTCTTCCCGTTGATTGCAATAGACGTTTGCGTAGAACTTTCTGCTTTCTGGGCCACATTTGTGTTCCTGCTTACTACGTGGTTCTGCTGATTTTAACATTGGGCACCAAACTCTTCCTTGGTTTTCTCAGAGTTATCATTAAGCTAATTAGTTAGCGTTAACTCTGTGAGGTCCTGTGGTGGAAGACTCCATGTTAGCATAATGTACTGTTAATGCTATTATTTTGTACAAGCAATTGGAAAATAATTGTCCCTTAAATATGAGTTTACCTCAGCCATGATCTTTTGAGATCACTTGCAGCATATATCTGAATTGGACTCTAACTATATACAGATTTCATAGACAAAATTTTCACAGGATTTTGTTTCAAATCCTTACATACAAGACCTTGAAGGTGAAATGTACACTTACTCAATCACAAGGCAAGGATTTAATGTCCCTCTAATTAGAAACATGACCAGTTCTGTTAATTTACCTGAAGGAGGAAAGGCTGTGCAATGGAGTGAGCATTAATCTGGGCCTCAGGAGACCGCCACTCAGCTCCTTGCTTTTCCCGGTACCTCCTCTGTGACTTTGTATGAATCGCATATACCCAGATTCTGAAAGGTATTTCATTATCTCCCATTAAAATCTCATTCAATCTCAGTCTGAACTAAAAATAACCCCGTGAAAAGAACCAGGGATTTATGATATTTCAGAATATTCCCTACTCCACTTAAGAAGACCATCTATATCTACTGCATTACTTACAGATGTTTGTTTGGTATTGCCACCTGTTTGACCTGCTTTTATACATAGTCCATTAAGGAAATTCCTTGATTTCCCTCAAAAAGCTATTCCAGTATCCTTAAACAGTTTTCTATGTATCAGAACTGAAATCATTCCATGCCTCATTTCTTCACTTAAAAAATGGTGTGACTTTTATTATTTAACTGAACTGTTGCATGAGTAAAAATACCTTCATCTGAGAAAGTTATATTAATCAAGTTTAGGTGCTGAAATCAATGTACTCCACATTTTAACAGCTTACTTGAATAACTAATCAAAACTAAGCACTGCAATTTGGCAAATTTACAGTCTGCACAAAATAACAATCTGAAAAATTCAAACATAGCCAAGCTACACAGGTTTTTGAGTAAATCAAATTCTGTTGACAGCAACAAACACATTTTTGTAAAATATAATAGATTATATTCCTCCATAGTTATTTTAAGAAACAAAGGACTAAATAATTGCTTTATTTCATTGTGTTATTTCACCAATTGCTATACAGAAGTTGAATGTGAAAATACTATATGCGAAGAATACACCCCAGAGGAAATACATTCTGCCTACTCATCAAGGCACAGTGATAGCATTCTTTTCAAAACTGATCTCTCTAAAAGCAAGACAGATGCTGCCGAACATGAAGTTTCAAAAGAAGACATAATGCCATGTTTCCACATTTTTTGAACTTTATAGTTCAGAATTCATATCTTCAATAAAAAGTTCATTTTTCTGATTCAGAATATGATTTTTAAACATCAATTTTATTTTTGTGAAAAATAAATAAATAGCTATCAAAATTGGAATTCAGGATTTTCAGACAATCAAAATGAAGCATTTGATTGGTCAGTAACAATTTTCTATTTGATTACTGGATCATGAAAATGTCTGGAACTTTGATTTATTGTCTTGGTGGCAACCTTTATTTTAGACTTGAATACTCATATTATGGGAGATAATTTCTTCCTATTTAGCTTTCCTGATAATAGATAAAGTTAATGCTTTTTTCCCAGGAAATATCAGGTTGGATTTGTCTGGCAGCTGGCATTCAAATGACAGTTTAATTTTAAACAGTCTATTGCACAAATTTTGGAAAAGTAACCTCTTTATCTTTGTCAACATTCCCTTTTCCACAACAGATTTTAAATTCTGACAGTCTTTCCCACCTGTGAGTTAACAGGAGAGGTTTTTCTTTGTTTCTTGCTAGAATTTTATAATAGGGTTGCTGATTTCTAAGATCTATAATTGAACATGCACTCTGGACTCAATTTGTTCAGCTGTGGCTAACTCAGGTAAAACTAACTCAGAGAAGAATCAGGACCCTGTTATCATTGTAAGTTACAAGACATTGAGTTTGCACTGTACCTTCATTCCCAAACACCTCTATAAGTACCATCTGTGCTCCTTATTTATGTTCACCTGCTTTCTAATTACCACCTTACAAAGCTGCACACCTGCAGCAGCTTTCCTTTCACCTCACTGCACATTACCCATTAAGTCCCCACAGCACACCCTACGCAGAAATAATTTTGTCGCTACTTCATTATACCTCCTCCCCTTCCAGGGAATACAGGCAAAAATCAACTGCTTAAGATTATGTTATTCTTGGGAAACAATAGGTATTCCTTTTCTTTTGCATCTTTACACATTTTCACGGAAAGTGAAAATCTCGCATATCCAATGTCAGTATTGCAATTGGCTCTGTTAAGACCAAGGTAAGGGGTCGAAAACCAAAAAAATACCCCAACCAACCAAACAAAAAAACCCGGAAACCCAGGGTTTTCTCTTTGGATCTCATTAACAAGTATGCCAAACCACAGCCAAATGTTTTGAGATGCTCTCACTGTTGAAACATATACTTTTGCATTAGGTGCATTTCTTGTAAAGTCACACCAACCCTGTTCTGTCAGGCTAGTTGCTTTTAATGAGGGGTTATTTTATTTTTCTGTGTTGCATCACATTTTGTGTAAATCACATGCACATACAAACACACACCACGCTCACCCACAAGCCCAGCTGCTCATGAATAACTTAATTGTGAAGTAATTCAGCAAATCCTGAATACCATGCAGACAAAAGCATCACTTCAGGGGAGTCTAATGCTTGGTCAGGTTTTGAACTGTATTAAGGAACATGGTTTTCTTATGCATTCTCATGTAGTAGAACTGTGTTCCTCTCAACCTCTGTACATAGCCTGTATTTTCCTCTGATTCCAATGGCATCCTGGCCTGTATCAGAAATAGCGTGGCCAGCAGGAGTAGGGCAGTGATCGTGCCCCTGTACTCGGCCCTGGTGAGGCCGCACCTCGAATCCTGTGTTCAGTTTTGGGCCCCTCACTACAAGAAGGACATTGAGGTGCTGGAGCGTGGCCAGAGAAGGGCAACGAAGCTGGTGAAGGGTCTGGAGCACAAGTCTTATGAGGAGCGGCTGAGGGAACTGGGGCTGTTTAGCCTGGAGAAGAGGGGGCTGAGGGGAGACCTCATCGCGCTCTGCAACTACCTGAAAGGAGGTTGTAGCGAGGTGGGGGTTGGTCTCTTCTCCCAAGTAACCAGCGATAGGACGAGAGGAAATGGCCTCAAGTTGTGCCAAGGGAGGTTTAGATTGGACATTAGGAAAAATTTCTTTACTGAAAGAGTGGTCAAGCCTTGGAACAGGCTGCCCGGGGAAGTGGTTGAGTGACCATCCCCGCAAGGATTTAAAAGACATGTAGATGAGGCGCTTCGGGACATGGTTTAGTGGGCATGGTGGTGTTGGGTTGACGTTTGGACTCGATGATCTTAGAGGTCTTTTCCAACCTTAATGATTCTATGATTCCCAGGCAGGTATGCACGTGTATGTCTGTGAGTGTATGTATGCAAGGAGTGCATAGAGAGATAATCTGCCCTAATACTATTTAAATCACCATTGTACAATTGTGATTATTAGTGATAAATTGCATATATAATGGAACTTTTTCTTAATGTTACAGTGGCTTTATTTTTCCTCTCCATCTATTTGGTATAAGTCTTATTTAAGTAAAAAGAAATTGAATATTCTGTGATTTTCTTAATCCCCTAATGCCTATAAGTCTGTTCCTATGTGATCACCTATGCCTCTTTGAAGCAGGTGGGATAGGATGCTAAATGATACCCAAGCAGAACTATCATGAATCACTCTCATTTTGTGGTCATGTTGCAGAGTTGTAAATAACTTCACCAAAGCCAATAAGCACTGCTTAGACAGTCTTACGCTCTCTTAAAATCAGAGTATTGCAGTCTTCACAAAACATAAAATTACAAAACACAGTAATGGAAATTATGGCTGGGAAGAAACTGTGAACCACATTACTAAAATCTGTATATTTACAAAAAACAAGGAGCAAAGTGTATGCCGAATGACATTTTCTACCTGAGCCCTGTCCTTTGTTTAGCAGGGTCTGTCTGTGTGGTAGATCACCCGTCTGTCAGCCAAGGACTGGGCTGAAAGCTCTGTGCTGTTTACTGGTATTTTTAAGAAAAGACTATGCAACTGATCCTCATTGAAGAAAACAGTCATAATCCATTGACTTTAATGGCAAAACAGAATTAGGACTAAGAATATATGCAAACAATTTAAGATCAAAGACATTTCAAGGAAATTGCAGAGAGTATTTGAGGTCAGAACTTTCAGCAATGAAAAATACTTAAAAGAAATTAAAAAGCATGTTAAGGGATGGAAATATGCAATACAATTTAACTGCCATATACTTATATGCAAAAACCACAGACATTTGCAATGTAGAGATGATGTTGCATGTTTGCAACTCAGCAATAACCAAACGCTAGCTTCACAGTGTCCCTCTTCTAATGACGCTCCAATGGATTAGCATTAAAGGATTTCTGTCAATGAAGTACAGTTAATGTAAAGGTCAAGTTGGTCATACAACAGAAATATGTCTAAGAATTTAATGTAAATATTTTTTTTAAATGTTGAATGAAAATAAATGTAGACTGGAAAATCTCGTGAATTTGGAATTTACTGGTTAGAAAACCATTTCTTTGCCACACCTTCAGAAGGGGAAAACCCCATCCCATTTCCTGTCCTAATCCCTGTTCCAACTTGCACAGCATATTTAGTTCCAATGATTGCACTACTTAGCAGATACATTCCTTCCCAAGAAACCCCGCCAAGTGTTGAGATTATATCTTTATTTAAATTATAAGATAAAAATAGTGCCACATGCATATTTTTGGGTAGTACTTCTCCCTGCCTCATGGTATTAAGAGATAGATATCAATCTCTGTAACAATGATTCAGTGAAACAAGCCATAACTCTAAAATCCTGTTGAGAAAACACACGTTATACGGGCACAGAATCACAGAATGGTTGAGGTTGGAAGAGACATATTGTGGTCATCTGTTCCAACCCCTCTGCTCAGGCAGGGCCACCTAGAGTCAGTTGCCCAGGACTGTGTCCAGACAACTTTTGAATATGTCCAAGGATGGAGACTCCACAACCTCTCTGGGCAGCCTGTGCCAGTGCTCAGTCACCCTCACAGTAAAAAAGTGTTTCCTGATGGTCAGAGGGAGCCTCCTGTGTTGCACGTTGTGCCCATTGCCTCTTGCCCTGTCACTGGGCACCACTGAAAAGAACCTGGTTCTGTCTTCTTTATAACCTCCCTTCAGATATTTATACACATTGACGAGATCCCCGAAAAGTCCCAATTCAACTTCACGTATCACAAAGATTATCTCAAACCCATTTCAGCGTTGGGCAAATGTTTAAATGGCTGCACTAGGCAGCAGACAACTATTGTAATACCTAAAACATGGACATCTGTCCTTAGTAAGGTGAGTCCTGATACCGTTCAACACACAGGACTTTTTAATTTTTTTTTTTAACATTACAAATCATCCTGAGAGCCCCTCTACTTGCTTTCTGAGTTAGTCAGCAGAAAAACTGACTGCCGGTTTAGACATGGGCCTGTCCCTGTGTGTGTCCATACACTCCAGAGAAGGGACAAAGTAGCCTGAATATGTCTGTACCCACCCATGTAGTTAGGACTTCAAACATAGATAGGACACAATACATAAAAGAAGCTAAATATCTCTGATGAGGCACATCAACATTTATGCACACTAACAAGGAAACTGCCTGAAGCTTCCTGATAGGACACGTTAAGCCCATCTCCTGTGGGGAATTCAAACCAGAGTCATCTTTTGGCCTTTGCCCCAAAACTAGCAGGGGTCGTGCTTTGTAAACAGAAGGAAGACGTCGTTTAGCCATGCATGTCACCATCCAGCTTTTCTAATACTTTAGTGGTTAACGTATTCAGATGAGGTGTGAGATTCTTCTCTTTTCTCAGTGACGTCTTCTTCTAGGAAAGTATCCAGCTACCTGTACATAGGAATGACTAAGAGGGAACACACTTCACCTCAGTGTTGTAGCTGGACCACTATATAGCCAAGAGATAAGGGTAGTTACTTTTCTTCACAAATATTTCTTCTAGATCGCTCTATTATTATTTATAATAAAAACTGTATTACATTTTAAGTACACTAATCATGTATAATTGACTAAATCTACTAGTCAGTCTGCCTCTATTCTTTGTTCTTTCTTCATCAAATGCATTCTGAAATGCCTCTATGCAGTCATAGAAAAATTGTTTATCATATGTCAAATAAATGAGTCCTATAGAAGATATAGTTTATAAAAAATATCTCATACATACATAGATACTGAAATGAATGTGCTTATTTTGCAGTACCAATGCAATTAAGTCCTGTCATTTTTGTATACAGCCTTGGGAATCACAGCGTCAGTTATCATTAATCAGAGGAAAGAATACAATAAATACTAATCTGTAAAAAGAAAAATAATCTGTTCTTTTCTGATGGCTACCAAAATAAGACACAGTGGGAACACAGTCATTTATATTTATAAGACTTACATGTTTATATATCCAGAGAATTTCGCATTTTAACTAGACTTTGACTGATTAAACATAATGCCCCAGTGATAAGCCAAGACCCGTGTACTCTGAAAATTCACACATCACATAGATATGAAATATTTTAGTAACACAACTGGGAGACTAATAAACTATTTTTCAAAAATAATAAACTATTTCTCAAAATAGTTATTAATATTAATAAACTATTTCTCAAAATAAACTATTTCTCAGAAAAACTCTGCTGCTTATGAAATACATGCCACATTCTCAAAATACAATTTTCTCCTCAAATGTTTTATTACCCTCTGTCACTCCAGCTAGTGGGCGGTAGGGGGTATGGGGGGTAGATCTTGCTAATTCTTGGAGCTGACTATGAAAACTTCAGTGGAAACAGTCACTGTTCAATCTGCGTTACTTCTTTTAGCCACGTGGTATGGTTTATGCATTGTGAATGGAAGAGTTTATAGCCCCTTTTTGCTTGAATTCTTATACCTTCAGGTATAAAAATGACTACTCGAACATCAGTGCAAACAATTTTACCATTTATGGCAACCACAGCTGACTACACAGATATTCACACACACAAATAATAGAATTTTTCTGTCAAATACCCAGCGAACAGTTCTGCAGTATGGTAACACTTGCATCTGTTAAGCAAACCCATAACTTAAAATTTCTCCCACGTTTTCTCTGATATCTCTGAAAAACTTGTGGAAGAAAATATGTCCAGCACCTGTGTTTTGTATCAAAGTATTGATAATTCTGATTTTTGAATGAGCTTTTTGATATAACAGAGTATATTCTACGGAAGCTATCAATTACAAACATTTTTACAGACACTTTTCCTTGTTGCTTCAGTGTCAATATGGTTCCAGCTGGTCTCGAAATGTACTGTCATATCCAGGCTTCCTTTAAAAAGAAATATGTTTTTGGTTGCGCTAACTTTTAAGCCAGTGTTTTACAGCTTCCCCATGAAGTGTTGTATGGATGTGCTTCATACTTTAGTTCTGCAGAGTCATGAACAGAGAAGAGAAAATGAGCATGTAAAAAATCCATGGATTATGGATCTATTCCTACGAACTTTCTGCTGGACGGTAGCAAAGCTGACCGCTGCTATTAGCAAAAAATGGGTATGGTTATCCCGTGTTTCAGCAATACAAAATGGTGTACTTGCATCCGCTCTGTATGAATGTAGTTTTAAACCAGTTAACTTGGCCAAAGTAAAAAGGAATTTTGCTTTCATGAAGTCAGAGCCACACAGTGAAAAATAATATGCAAAGGTCTATATGTGGCACTCCAATGTGTAAATAATTCAACTCTTAACCTCCTCAGAGATTGCTGATGGACAAATATGTTATCCAAATATAAAAGTTTCTGCTATTTTACAATTTATTAGGCTGTCCCATTAATTTTTCAAGCTCTTCCAGTAACAAATGCTTAAATTATTTGGATAAGAGAAAAGGGGCAAGTAAAACAAAAAATTGTTTATATCTTCCTTAAAGTATTTCCTCATCTATGGAACTGTTGTAGCTAGCTGCTTATTCCAGTAGAACACATTTTATCTCTCCCTGTTTAAATTCATGGTATTAATAGCTGTTTGATCAGCTAAATATATAATTGCATAATGTATGCAGCTACCCAAAGTTTGGGGCTTTTTTATTTAAGGAAAATGAAATATACCTTCACTAGTACTGTAACACTGTAGATTCATTTTCCTACAAACCAGCCTGTTGGGGAGGTGTAAGCTGCATTGTGTCTACAGAAGTGCAAAGTATTTGCATATTTCAAATCTCTGAAGCTTCATGGATGAGCAAACAAAAATAATCACTGCTGCACATATTTGTGTCAGACAGCAGTATGGATATATATTTCTGCTGCTGAAACCTTCTTTTTTTATGTGCCCAATTATTAGAGCATGCACAAGGCAAAGTACTTGAATTAATATCCAGTAAGCCAAAATAAAGGTACTACCATTGTGATGCTTGTTTCCTCTTAGAGGTGTGTTTGTGGGCTTTTATAGTTCCTGAAATACAGCTCCAGTCATAAATAGGTCATATCAACTATTTTAAAGCATCTCTTAAAAAAGAATTTACATATTAACACAAGAACAGCTGAACAGATTTAGAAAGGGTAGTTTCTAGGAGTAGGTTAGTTTTTTGAAATATGGAGGCCACCGTTTTGCTTCCATTAAAAACAAAGAAACACAGAGGGTTCTACTGGAGCAGCGAGAGCCTGAAATGAGCTTTTTGACTCCAAAGCAAACAAATAAACAAACAGAAAACCCAAACAATCATTTGCATGTGTCTGTTCAGAAATGCCTCACAGCTGCATGTATTCCTATGGGAGCTTCTTAGAATACGTGGAAGGGAATAATTAATCAATGTTTCATTTAGGTGTTTGTTTTAGACTTTATTGTTTATAAATAAACAAATTGTTTGTTTATTTATTCCCTTGTGTACTGTGCCTTACAGCAAAACCCAATAAAATGTATTAGAAATTAAGTATATATGTTTCTATTAATATTAAACATATTTTGTAGTGATTATTAAATCAATTAAGATTTAGTAGATAATTGTCTCAGACAGAAAATTTTGTGGGATGATTTAGGATTCCTATACGAAAGAATGCAATTCCATATTAAATTCTGTGGAAAATGAACATAAGGAACAGCAAGCCAGCAGAACGGAATGCAAAATTTTTCAGAACACGAATAAAAATCCGAGAGCAAAATTTTTCAGTGTTTAAAGGAAACAATAAGATCACTGTGCAGGCACCATTTTTTATTAAAATGTTAGGCATGTTTATACCTACTGTACATGGATTGAAGGTGATCTTTTGTGTAAAGTAGATAAAATCCTATTGATGGAGGATTTTAAAAAAAATCTGTCGTGCACATACGGCACAGATTATGGGTCCATACTAATGTGCATTGCCATGAAAATGTAACAGCTGTGAGGAGTTGCGCTGTCTGTTGTGCCAATGAAATGAAGAGCAAAGCCTATTTCAAAGCACAGAAGACCAGAAAATAAAGTAGGGTCTGGCATTATATTGTATGCTTGGATTGGTCAAATGGATTTTTGCTGTTGCTTCATCCAAATTTCACTGAATGAAGATTTCTGACATAGTGAAAAGAAGAAATAGTAGTCAAATAGAGGTAGATTCACAAGTAAGAATATTCAATATAATATTCATTTCCTACAAAATTATTAAAATGTGCATATGCTAGTTCACAGCAGGAGGAAAGGTGCTGCACTTGTACTCTTTTCCTCTGAAAAATTTCTTCAGACTAAGATGGAAAGACATAGTTCTGCTTTGCCAATGACAACCTCATTTAATGCAGCAATCGCAGATTATTGCCTCTTGGTCCCTTGGCAAGGGTCAAGTTTGTAAATTCTCTCTGTATTCGTGCAATTGAAACTCATTAAACTGAAATTGCTAGCTTTTGCCAGAAGGCTACCACAAGGTTGGGGATGGGTAGTCAGAATGTCAGATTCATTTTCATTACTTGTGAGTAGGTGATTCCCTCCTGAACAGCTCCAAATATAATCTACTTTTTTTTGCTTTGTTTTTATCTTTAGAGGTCAGAATATCTCAATTCAGTCATAAGGATTGCAGAACTGAAAAATGTCTGGTATCAGATTTTGCTGTATTCATAATAAAGAGTGACAGTGAAATATTTATCTTAAATACTTTCAGAGAAAGATAAAGCAAGAACACAGTAATGATGGCACCAAATAATCAGTATCACTCTATCACTGCAACTGAAATATCCATTTGGGATGTAACTGTCCTCTAATGAATGCAACAATACGTATCATTTTAGCTTAAATTTCAAGCAACATGGACATTCACCCCTAAATATTAGGCTGAAGTCATCCTTTTTTTATGCAATATCTAAAATAATGCATTTATGCAACATCGGCCAATACCTGCCCATGGAGGTCCAGGCTGGTGATGAAGGACAGTAAGCCCAACAGCTACTTTCTTTCACCTGTCAGACAGAATCGATTGTCCCAATCTTAAATTTCATCTTTTATTTTATTAAAGAGGTTGGGTTTTTAAGCTGCAATACGTGTTTTTCAATGCCTTCAATAGAACAAATTTAAGCAGAGTTTTTATTCAGTAGCTAGAAACTTTGATATATAATTACTTTTGTGCCATCCAATTTATACACACCTGGGTCACTACAAGTGGTAAGTTGCGGAAATGTATCATCGTTTGTCTAGCACTACTTATTTAAGAAAATCGAGGAAATGAATTAGCAGAATCGGTTTCCTTCCTTGACCATTTAACTTGTCAAAGCAAGCACAAGGCAAAGGTGTTTATCCCCGCTCTGGCTGGGTTACAGGCCCAGTGCCGCACACTGCCACTCCCCGCGTGACAGCCGTCCCCAGGGCCCTGAACGTGCCAGAGGCGCAGGGGGAACTAAACGTCCATCCGCGGCCTGGCATGTCCTAATGAAATCCCACTGCCAAAATGGCTCCTGGCGAGCGGTGGGGCCGGCAGGCGAGGGAAGCCCTGGCTGGAGGGCAAGGTGGAGGCCCACCGGGAGGCCCAGGGAGGGTGCTGGGGTGAGGGACACCAGCGTGAGAGGTGGCCACGGTCACCATATTGTGTACTTGGATTGGTCAAATGGATTTTTGCTGTTACTTCATACAGGCCACGCCACGAGGGAGGCCGGGCAGTGGGGGCCACCGGGGCGGCCGGTGGGGGAGGCCGGCCCCCGCCAGTGGGATGGGGCAGCCCCTCAGGGAAGCCACCAGAGGCCTGGGGATCTCAGGAACAGCATCGGAGATGCCAGCCCTGGTAGGGAGGCAGCAAAGGCGGGTCCTGCATGGGGGGGACGGAGGCACGGGCCGCGAGGACTGCAGGAGAGCGGGAGGGAGGAAGGGAGTGAGGGAGAATACTTCTGCATTAAACTTTGTAGTTGTAATAAAACAGAATTAGGATTTGCCTTGTTAAGAAATGTTGCTCTGCATGTTTATTTCACTAGAGACAGTATTATATTGCACATGCAGGCAGAAAATTGAAGTAACAGTCTACCTTCATCACTGCCATTTCTACTTTTGTGCTTTATTTTCATCTCTTATTCTCTGTCAATAATTCTTTTTTCCAAAATTTTTTTGCACCAACATGGAGCGCTGCATCCAGTTTATTCTGTGCCGAAAGCAATTTAGAGAGGTAGTATAAATCAAAGGTCATCTCATAGAAGGTGACATAATAATGAAGCAGGCCTCTTCTACCCAAGGACTTCACATTACCACACGAACATCAGTTTTCCCTTTGAATATTTTTCTCTGTGATGGCCGAGTCAGCAGGCTAATATTTTGTCATCCAAAAGGCAGTCGTGCCTCTGCTGTAACTCCACCACCTTGCACAGAAAAAGAACTAGAAGAAAGGGATAAATTACCAGCTTGGCGTAAGGCTGTATACAAAAGCTATTGAACAGCTTGGGATGATTCCTGTTACACGCACAAGTTTTGGGTCAAACCCCATTTAAGGATGGTCTTATGGCACTCCTGTTACAGAGCTCAGGAGGGATAGTAACATTGCCTAAGTGCTGAATTTTATAAGAGGAACACCTCTGCTACACAGTTAAGTCCCCAGCTATAACTTCTTTGAAATAGTCTTTTGAACTGCATGGCCAAAATGTCCCTGTCTGTGTTCTTCTGTAACCAAACGTAGGCAGCACCATCCTTAAAGCTGTAGGAATAGTTGGAAAGAATGGTCAGCAAAACTAGCATGGGATTATTTGTTAGCACAGACTGCTAGTTGAACAACAGTAAGGAGCAAATACAGTAGTTGCAAAAAAAAAAAAGAAAAAAAAGTGATCACAAATAGTTCCTAAAAATTATTATCAAATACTGTACTCATTACAAATATCCAGACATATACATCATTGAAAAGAGGAAAGGTGAAAACTCTGATCATTAGATTTCTGATTTTGCCAAGATGAACATTTAAGAAATACACATACATACATAGAAGCATAAATGTATGTTGGATGAAAGGGAACTCCGGAGGTCCCAAATCAGAGTGAGCTTCCAAGGCAGGTGATGTTGCTCTGGCTTCGTCCAGCCCAGGTTAGAAGAGCTCCATGGCTGGAGACTCCAGAGCCTCTCTGGGCAGCTGATCCAGCCTCACATTCTTAGCCACTCTGAATCCATGGTCATTTATTTGTTATTCATCCATTATTGAAGTATAACACCCTTGTGGCAAAGAAACCCAGTCACACTTGTCATTGGTATTCACTTTATTCTGCTTTGTGTATTCATATAGAGAGTACCTAACTCCCTGTGATATAAACTGAAGAAACTAACAGATGCTGTAAAGGAAAATCTTTCTTTCTGCAGTTAAGAGTGGAAGGGTTTGGCCACATGAGGCTGTACTGCTATTTTCCCAGTGGTATTGATACATGCATGAAAGCTCATAATCAGCTCTTTTTACTAGCACTAGATAATATCACATTCATTGCAAGATTGGTCTCCAATCTCACAAGGGCACCTTGAAATCTACGTACCTCTGGGGCAAAGAAGTCACTACAGTTTTACTAGGTGTAATCTGTAACAATAGTTCAGATATATATACAGGCAAAGGTCTGGGATGATCTGACTCTGATTCACATTCATGGTTTAAATGGAGGCTATCTTTGATCAAATTGCCTACCTGTCTATTTGTGTGCATATTAAAAGAAAACAGAAATAATTCAGAAGAAAAAAAGAACAGTTATCTAAAAGGTAATTTGGGGGATAAAATATGGTCTTGATCCAGGAGATAGAGGAAAACATATTTTTTGCATGGTCTTTTTGGAGGGGCAGAGGGGAAACTTATCTACAGATTATCAGTGTGTAGGTGTCTGAAGATAATGATGAAAGGGAATTTATTTTTAAAACAACATGTTGTCAAAACAGGCATATGCAATTTCATCATAGACTGTTTAATTACAAACCCTTATGACATACACTAATACAAAAATATCCATTACAGTGATGGCATTACATACAGTTAATTCCGCAGGATAGAGGATGGCAACAGTTTTCGCCTAACACATTCTGAACAGCTTCCACTACAAAGTTAATCATGTTTATCGTGTAATTCTGAATTATTTGGATTTGTATTATATTGTAACATAAATGTTTTCAAAATATTTTGGAAAGCATTTCGTTAATCTAATTCTGTCTGCCAGAGTATCCACATGCTGAACCTTGAAAAATCACATTACTGCATGAGTCAAGTTTCCGTCATCCTTTCACCTCGTTTTGTTCTCTGATTTTTATGCCAAAGATATAAATTTAGTGCAATGTTGGACAGAAAATAAGTTTTCTATTCTTGTAAAATCAGTGATTTAAGTGTTTTCTTTTATACACACACAGAGTAATGTAAATTATTAATATAAGCACACACTAGTTTTGATGCTATTTTTAGTGCAAGATCTAGTTAGACTTGGATGCCTTAAAGAGAGTCTGAGTATCCTATCACTGATTTTTTTTCTCCTTGTGACTGAACAAGGCATTCATAAGTGTCAAGACCAAATGGCTCTTTTTGCTTTTTCTTTGAAGCAGCTGCAGAATTACACGAGAAGAGAAAGAAAATTGAGTGTGTTACATTGAGAAATGGGCATGTTCATGCATGAAGTTCAAACAAAATATGCTGGCAACACAGAACAAAGTTCACCGGGTAATTCCAAATACATTCTTTGGGCAATTTTTCAGAGGGCAGTGATCACAGAGTTAGCATAATAAAGGCTCTTTCAATAAGTAAACTGCTAAAGGAACTAAAAATGCCCTTCTTCTCACATACTTCTCTTGAAGTATAGATGTAATGCCAAGACCCTGCCAGCATACTGGCTTTCTGTGTGCCTGCGATGTTCTGTATGCCTGCTACTCTGCCCCACATGTTCTCCTGCCCTGCATTTTTTTCTTTTTTGTGTGTCTCCTGTGTAGTTTTGCTCTTCTCCATGCCGTGCCTTGGAGAAAAGAGGGTTATCCGTTCTGACAGGCTGCATCCTGATTTCTGATAGAGCTCCTTTGAATAAAAAGGACTCTCCTGATACCGCACTTCTGAAGTACAAGTCATATGCAGGCAATTTTGAGCTGGTGGATCACTCTCATTATAGTTCCAGGTCTACAGGTGTGGCCTGGGAAGTGAATGTATCTGGCACTGCCAGGATCAAGATATGTAATTTAGGTTAACCCACATGAAGACCACAGGTAAAGCTATACTAATGCAGAACCCTAAAAGGAGAAGGAAGCTTGGAGATGTTCTCAAATGTAGGCCACCACCATAAAAATCAGAGAACTGATGCCATCAGGATTCAGTCTCCTGGGAAGTGTCGATGTTACAAAGGAATGCTGGAGTTAGGCTGGTGTGAGGTGTATTAGAATATGCTAATATATGCTAATAGAGTTTGTTCTGGTACTAAGCTGGAAGGAATAATGCATGGAAACATGTATGTAATTAACAGTCACCCTCGTATCTTAACAGGATGACCACGAATTGATCTATTCTTTATCTTTGATGTGGGTTAGCCTATACCGTGCAGCTATTTTCTAGACGGTAATCTACACAGCATCACGAATTCAACTTTTCCTCTATTTTGTGAATACATAAGTATATTTTGCATAAATGTTTACATATTTTAAATATACAGTTTCTTAGCCCTGCCTGCCTTAAGCCATGCAATGATAGTTAGACCTGAAAACGAGTATCTGGTGGTATAGCAGATCCACTGTAAATCTACAAAAAAAGCCTAAAGCCAAAACACATACACAAGAGATGGAGAATAGCTCTACAAAATGCTTTTCAGTAATTCTCCCCTGAATAGCCATGAAAAAGCATTAGGCATAGAGATGGGCGAACACAGCTGTGGATTCCTCTGTGATCCTGTATCAAGAGCTGTTCTGTGGATAATCCATTTAAAAATGCTCTTTGGCCTGAGCTAGCATGTGCCAAGTTTCCGCATCAATCATGACATTCTGCCTTGCCCAGATAGAAGCCAGTCAACAACTAATGCGATTACATGGCCATGATAGTTTTTAACAGGAAAATGGCTTAGAAACTTGCAATTGGATTTGAACTGATAATCCCTTGAATGCAAAGGTGGCTTTTCACGTACTGATGCTGAATGACTATTTCTAGCAATGGAAACAGGAGGCAAAAGTCCAAAACAAATCTGGTTTTCTCTTTTTTTTTTTTAAGGCTTCAGTGTTTTAAAGTGTTCGTCACTTAGTTTGGAGGTCATACCTCAAACATTTATCTGAGAAGAAAGAAAGATCCATTTGGATACAGTGAACATATTCCGATCAGCAAAATATTTACTGTAAATGGGCTGTTGTCTTTGCAATCTACATTGCAGGGCATTTCAGCTCTATTAGAAGGCAGCAACAGTCAAAGATGTCCATGAGTATAATTTACTTCCTTTTGAAAGTGCAGTTATGGTATAGTGAAATTTGTACTGTTTGCAGATGAAAATTGCTTATTAACTATATACGAAAATTTAAAGTATTATACCCTAGCAGCACTGTTCTATGTCATTTTAGTAGAACTAAATTCTATTTTAGTTTAGCAGAACTAATTTTATCTAAATAGCCAAAATGCATTACTTTAGACTGCAGAATGAATGAGACAAAATGCAAATCACCCTAGTGATGCTAATTGTTCCATTTCATTCAAGTGAACAGCAACTTATTAAACATCAACTTGTTGCACTGATTTCCCTGTCACCCATATTTTTTCCTGAGTTTACTATGGAAAGGCAGGAAGCAGAGCACAAAACCTAAAAGTTTTGCCTTCTGAACACATGGGCCTGTCCCAGCAGCAAGCTTTAACTGCCTCAGTCACCCAGCACAAGGTGTAAACTCAACCCTAGTCGGAGCAATTGGAAGGCACTGCAAATCCAGAATAAGATGCAGTATGAGGATTACCTGAGCAGAAGCATATAGAGCCTACATTTGCCTGCTTCCTTTTGTCTATCACAAATAGCACTTTTAATGGAAAATCTTGGAACTTTTCCTGGATCATCTTACTATAATTTAGTAGTTACCAATTACTTGATAATTTTAATTAATCAATGTTTAGTTTTTTAAATCTCTCTGCTATTATAAGCACTTGCATTTTCCCCACATTTCTAGCCAGGAGAAGCTATCTTCAGAAGTTAGCTGGCTGCCTGTAGTCTTGAGGAGCTTTACGCAAGTATAAGCACTGTGAATGCAGGAGTCCTTACATGACCTTAGGCTGACCCTTGCTTGACTCTCAGTAAATCTAGGCTATGGTAAAATATCATGGCTTCTCTGCAACATGATACATAGAGCACACCCCTCATATTAGGTTCCATTCCTGTCTAAGGTTGCACTTGCCTGCTGGTCCTTCATCACTGGAGAAAACTAGAGCTCTTTTTCTATGACATGGTGACTGTGGTGACTACGGAGACTTTCCATCCACCGGCCATCTCTGCATTCTTCGCTCTGCTACTTGTATTAATACTTCTTTCTACCATGGGTTTTGGGGTGGGTATTTTTTTTCCCCATTTTTATGTGGGTTTTTTCATACCACTTATTACATTCTCCTTTTTTTAATGTAAGCCTTTTAAATGTTACAAGCGAGTTTATTGTTGGCAAAAGAGGCTGGATTTCATCCATTAAAAACTGATGTGCTCATCATCCTTTATTTTGAATAATTTATTAGTCCAAACCCCAAGAGTACCTTAGAAGAACCCGAAACCATATCTCCTGTGAACATACCACACCCACATCCACAAGTGCTGATCAGCTGAACACTCTCCCTACAACCTAATTAGTGTATCTGAGCCACTTGCTTCTGTGCCAAAATAATCTATGGCCAAAGATTCAGCCAAAAGCATGTCAACTCTAAGTGTTTTTGTTGCTTTGCATCTGAAGTTAAATGACTTTTCAAACCTCAGACTATGTTCAAAAAAGACCGACAAAAATGCATTACCTCTTCATATGGTGGGGAAGCTAGCGGCTCTGTGTAAGCCTCTTTTTTTCCCAGAAAGTCGCTGGATCTTGCCTCAAGATATAATGGGAGAAATGTGGGCATAAAGTGAACAGGGTGAGTAGGGTTTAAGGGTGGGATTCATCAAATTTAAACCTCAGCAAAAGTTTCAAAGAACTGGTTCACATCCAAAGACTTGACTGTTGGTTTTGAACTGTGCCAAAACAAACCAGTGACCTAAAAATAAGACGCTGCATTCTGTCTACCATCTTCCTCCTTGTTCTATTTTTTCCTAAATAAAGGAAAATCGCAGTGATACAATCCATTAGGAAACAGAAAGAAAATGAGGGAGCAGTTTTTTAACTCATTTCCCACTGAACAAAGAAGTGATCCAAATGAGAAATGGTAAGCAGACAACTAGTTCATAGTCCACATCAAACAAATGAAGAAAGAAGTCAAGTCCATCTATCCTTCCGGTTTTTATAACTCGTCTTTAAAAAAGAAATAAAAACCCCAAACAACTTCTAACCAAATCAGGTCAACAGACTAGTGAGGCTGCCCGTTTCCTATTTCATTTTAATTATTTTTTATTTTGTTAATTAATTTTGAGAATATTAACATTAGCTTTAATGTTAAGGTTCCTGCTTCTTTGTAATCAGATTAAGTGATTCCAAGGTCTTTCATGTGTTTTCTAGTTCTTCTTTCAACAGCTTTCATAACTGCCTGCTTCTATTTATATTTCTCCTACCGCAAAGCCAGTGTCACTGAGATACTTCTGCTCTTGCTTGCAAGAAATGTTAAATCTGCTATTTTTGGAAAAGGGCTCAGCATCATTTGTGCTGACTAATTACTTTCATTTCTTTCATCTTGTTTTCCATTTTCCATCTCTTTTATTTTGCATTAACCCTTTACTGCTAACATTCTCCGGGCAGCAGTCTGGTGGAGCCAGGCTACCACGGCGCTGACAGCTCCTTAACAATAGGCAGAGATGCTGGAGTATTTCTGTGTGACAGGTTGCAAAAAACATCCCCACTTTCTTGATACAGTCACATTCAGAGACAAGCTCTGATGGGTCACATGTTTTCCTTTCGCACTGCTTGTTCCTGCCCAATTGAGCAATGGCAGCAGGGAGACATTTTTTCTTCTAGCACTCATCGAGATGTAATAACAGGGTTCCTATTGTTGGAGAGGCAAGCCTTGCTTTTCTTGGCACCGATAAGAGTTTTAATGTAAACATCGGCCTTGAAAGACAACATACTTGCAGTTACGAGAATACAAAAATATCTAATAATAACATATCTTCATCCTAAATTCTGACACGTGCTTCTGAGATTGACAGTCTTCCTCTTTTGAATCATAAACCTATCGCCATACCTTAAGTTACAGCAATCCTATAAAAGACATAGAGGTCAGAATACAAGGTGGTTTTCCTCCTCATGAAGCTTGTTTAAAGCTAATACTGAAAACAGCCAGAGCCTTCTCACAAAGAAACGGATGTAAAAATAAAGGTCAGGATCCTGGCTCTGCCCGCCTCTTCTTTGGCCAGAAGAACCAGCCCAGCAAAGACGTGGAAGCAGCTCACTTTGTGCTCCTTCAAAGGGCTAGTAAGAGTGACACTGACATGTGGTATGCATGAAAACACAGTGCCTCCTGTTCTTTCGTATTAACTATCAGACTTGATTTTACTTTGCTCCAGGCCTGCAGGTGCACAAAACACTTCGGGAGCTCCTAGTCCAAAATACCTTCCACCTTGGTACATGCTGTCCCTACCTTACTTGCAAGCAACAGATCTCAATACAAGATTTAGCATGATTTATATCTAACTATTAAATGTTGTTTAATAGTATAAGTCTACCATTAAATCTTTCTACAAACCAGATAACTTTAGGAGTAATCGGAGGTGATAATAAGCTTTGGTATACTGGCCTGCTCTCTCCTGGTTGCGGAAAATGAATGGAATGAAAAAGTCATCTGGTATTTGGCCACTGCTATAGTTCTGATCCACCGGAGCAAAATTATACCATAGCGAAATGCAAAGTCAGGAAAAAAAAAAAGCAGCTCTAAAATGACAAGCTTGTACATCTAACACTAGTGATTTAAATCCATGCTCAGACAGCTAACAAACCTGATGACCAGTTACTGAGGTCACAGGACCTCCACTGAGCCAAGCATCTGATTTTGCAGATTTGGTTTCTGGTTGCCAGAGCACTGTCCAAATGTAAAGAAGTTTTTCAAAACATTATATAGTTTATTAAAAAAGTCATCAGTGGCCTGACAATAATTAGCCACAAGCTCCACAATGTCATTGGGACCAGAGAGACCGGTCATAATGACATTCATTTTTCTATTGCCCACATAAAGCCAAGGGTAATGACTGCCAGATATATCCCATCCACTTTGCCTAAGTCTTACTGCCAGGAAACGTGTATAATATGATTACAGACCTGAGCACATTGCTGTACTATGTCAGATGCTTTTTTAAACTGCCATTTTCCAGATTCATGATTTATATTTAAAACGTCTCTAGTCCCAGTGCTTTAAAACATAAAATGAGTGTGTAATCAGTGCAGCGATGTCTCTCTGAGTTTATAGTTTGGAGCAATGGCTTGAAATGGCATAAATTGCCTCGCGCTTCCTGGCAGGATGTCATTGCTGAAATTTGGTGACAATTCCCTTAACATCAATTATTTAACTACTGATTCTACTAGATCACTACTAGGTAATAACCCACACTGAATGTACATACAGCTTTTGGCAAATGGTTTCTGGGCAAGGTTAAAGACATTCACATTTTTTCAGTGCATGTTTAAAGTAATTCCCTACCTGGCCAGCAAAGTCAGGGAATGAAGAAATATGTCTCTTCCAAATCAAACTGGTCCCTTAATACTGAAAACCAAACATTGTCTTACACTGTTTTAGGTGCCTGAGGACCTAATTATCCTTTCTCTAACTGCCAACCTTCAGTTTTCTTTTAGCTTCTCAAATGTCTTGCATTGTTGAATTTAATTAAATAATATTTAATATAAATGTAATACCAGAGGAACAGATATCTTTCAACAGGGCTGTGCAAGAAAGTGGAAAACAAGAAAGAAAGCACACTGAGTGACCCAGCTACTCAATTTCATGGTGCCTACCATACATTTCAAATCCAACGTGTGTCAGAAGTCACTGTTTATCTATTGTACCTAAATTGTCGGTGATATCCATGGATAGATACTGCTCCAAGGAGAAGTTATTGCTGGGTCCACAGAGACACATCTAAACTTTCCCCATCTCCCCAGAAAACTTTCCAGCTTTCTAATAAGCAGCGAATATTGCAGCATGCCATGAATGTGCCACAGCCACCTTTCTGTTTTCTGACAAATTTATGACCACACTTTCCTCAAGAACAGTTGAATACTCTATAATGTGTTACCGTGCCTGTGGGAGAAAAAAGCCAGAAATAGTTTTATTTACTAAAAACATATGCTGCCTTTTTCTTGAAGATCATTTGGTTTCACTTGGTTAGCATAGAAGGAACAAGCAATGTAGAATAAGCTGTACCCTATCCTCTGAAAGCAGCATTTGGCACACAGACAACTCGCTAACAGTTTCTTAGCAGTGATAATTAGCAAGTCAGCTTCTGTCTGTTTGTCTGTCTCCTGTTCAGCTGTGTTTTGCTATCACAGTAGTTCTGGTCATCTTCTTTCTTCCCACAGAGCAAATCTACCAGTGGATTAATTATTCTGACACTATTTAATAATTCATTTTTTTATTGTCCACAGGGTTTACATGTAGCTATTTTTGTGACATGGGTGAAATTGCATTACACAGAGCATTTTGAACATTTGCCCTGTCACATCCTTTGCAACTCTTATACTTGTGGAGGATGAGTTGAACAAAGTAGTTTATGAGATAGGTACCACTAAATGAAGGACTCGCTCACGATGGGAGCAAACTTCTGGGATTACAGTTATAGTCCCGGGGCAGCAGCATTCCCAGAGGGCAGAGAGATGTTCAGCTGAAAGAAGAGGGAAATGAGCCTTGGAAAGGATGACTTTATATATCTTCCAGGGACCAGTTCTTTTTTGCTAAACTGTTTCTGATTTACCTGTACTGTCACAACAGCTTCAAAAATATGTGTGATGACAGCTTTTCCTCCACTTATGTACAAGAAGAAATGTTCAGGAAAAGGTAAAGTTGCATGCTGCAAATTTTGAGTCCTCCAGACATTGAGACAAAGTCCGTCAAACTCTTCCCCTTTTTCTCCCTTCCTCATGAGACACCTTCATCTTTTCACCAGGTTTCTTCCATCTTCCTTTCTTCATCTATACTCTCACTTTCTACTTGTTCTTACTAACATTTTAAGGAAATTTTCATTCAATTGCTGTTACTTCTTCCTTCAATCAACTATATTTTTTTCA
Source organism: Fulmarus glacialis (assembly GCF_000690835.1). NCBI lineage: Eukaryota > Metazoa > Chordata > Aves > Procellariiformes > Procellariidae > Fulmarus > Fulmarus glacialis. The sequence goes on from NW_009229805.1 coordinate 39,340, forward strand.
AATTTTGGGGGGGGAATCGTGAGGGACTTTTTTCCCTGGATGTAAAAATAGATTGCTTCTCACTCCCGTTATGTTAGGAAGGCAGGTCAAGGAAAATATAAAGGATAAAGAACACAATTGGATCAAAAATTCTGCTTTGCATTCATGAACTGTTTATAAGAATAAAATCTTGCCATTGATTGTCTAGTTACAATCAAGATGCACATCCCAAATGTGACTAGTAAAAACTCTATGACCACAGCAATAAAGCTGCAAGAACAATACAAATCAAGCAGCAAGGCAAAATGACTCTGCCAGATAAAGTGTTTATAGCTTTCTTGAAAAGCTTTACTCTAGGTTGGTTTGGAATAGAGAGAAGGGAAAGAAAAAAAAATCAAAAGAGAAATAATAAAACTTTTTGTATTTGGAGAAAAATATTCTCATGTCACAATACCAAGGAGACAATGCACTGCGAAAGAAATCTGAAATCCTGACTGAAAAAATACATATATCATAAAAATGGAACTGTCTAGAACCATCATACTATCAAGCAGGGATGAACATAAACAGAAGAAGAAATAATCACAAGTAGATGAAAAATGTTGGTATAAAATTGCCTAGAAATGATTATAAGTATAACAAACTCCAGTGACACTTGGATTGGAAAGCAGCTTTTAAAAGCAATTTTTCCTCCTCAGGATAAACAAAAAACACTTAGATTGCAGAGAGATATTTACCCATGATAATTCATACTTTTTACAGGCAATTTTAGAGTGCTGAATCTAAGGTCAAGGCAAAGAACAGCCCAGACTAGAACTCCTTGATGGACAAAATCAAGCTCTTGGAAAAAATCAAACTACTAAATTAAGGTTACTTATGCCACCTTGATTCAGGCTCCCACTATATCATCTGCATTAGCATGGATGTTATTACATGTTCATTATTCTTTCGCTACATTCAGTGAATAACTGCAGTACATAGAGTAGATGGTGTTTATTTAATAGAAAGCGAGACACTAATTTTTCAAAGGCTCCAGCTGCAGTGAAATTTAAACCTCAGGTACTGTGATTGCAATCACTTTCATTGTAAGAGCAGGCCCATGGGACAAGGTCCCATGATCATGCAAATAAAGGTAACACTATAGCATAAGAGGCAAGCCTCTGTCTGGCATTTCTTAATTTTGAGTACTCGGAAACTTTGTATCTCCTTAATGTGTCTTTCTCTGTGTGTATTTTCTAAAATGTAAACCGAAGTAAAACAAAATAAAACAGAAAATGTTGTATCATGGTGATGGTCTGTATAGGTCATCAGTGAAATCATGAACTACAACAGAGGGTTGAATACACTCAAGAAGTATCTACTTCAACCCTAATTTCTGAATAGGAGCATATGACTGTGGTCGCAGAGGCTTTTGCAGTCTTTACCCTCTGTTTTCCATCTTCTCCAATTTGTTCCACGCCAGGTTTTTCCCTATGGGTTACCTATTTTTTCCCTTTTCCGTTGTTCTTAACTGCACAATGATGATTTCCCCCTTTCAGCATCTCACTCCCATAGTTTGTCCATCTTGTCTCAATACTTGACTAATAACCAGATTTGTCCCTGATGATCCCAGCTGCCAAGCTTGGGTTCCTCCCTCCCTGTCCCAGTTCTGCTGAGCTGTGTATCATGGCCTCCTCCTTTGCTTCCAGCTGACAATCCAGGATTTTCCACCTCTATATTTGAGGCAGGCACTCGGAGAGATTTTCATAAAACGATCCACCAGTTCAGAGAAGAGGCCTGATTTAGAAGCCTCTCTCTCTTCATGAGCTCTACAGGATTTTAAAGCAAAATGGCTTTGTAACTTGCAAGCCTAATTTTAGGTGGTACATATATCGTCTATAGTCCCTGGGCAGTGACAGCAGTGATGGAAGTTCCCTTATTTATCCCGGGACATAATCTTAAGTTTTTTACTGATGAAATCTAAGAAATTTACGCAGTGGTTGTATATGACAGTTCTTAAAAGCCTAGAATGGTTGGATTTCAAAAGGGACAGCAAAAGATGATGGAAACTTAGCACAGTGGGCTACCTCTATTTTCATGGGCAAATGTTCAAAAAGAAGGAACATTCTGAATATTGCTATTGTGTCTGAACTATCAACCATACATACGGATTGAGTTGCCTGTAAGAAATAGATTTTACAGCAATTTAAGGATACATCTCTTCTTACTCCTTTCACACCCGGGTACTAATGAGTGCGTTGCTTTTAAAGAGACTCAGTTATGTTATTATATAAATAAATATCCCTAATGTTTTCCTCTACATAACAAAAGTTAATGGGAAGCCTATTCTAGATAAGTATCTAAGTGTGATCATTCACAACATCTTATACAATAAGAATACATTAATATATCACTACTTGCATAAAAACTGCCACTGTGTGGAACTATCATTTTTCTATTTATTCAGAGCAAATCAGCAATTTCTGTGGTATTAAACTTTGCAGTTTTCTTTTTCATTAGTAATGCAATGTTTACTGTTGGTTTATGTTGGCTTTTTTTTTTTTTTTTTCATAAGAACTGTTGAAATTTGAAATGCATTTGGGTGACACCTATTTTTCAGGCACAAAGTTCTAAAGTATCTTGTAGTCACACAGCATCGCTGGACACTCAATCTCAGAACCATAAAAATTGTTAATAGAAAATTCCTGGGTAGCAGCTCTGATATCTCTAAAAGCAGATGATCTGAATGAGCTATTAAATCATTGTATTAATTATAACACTGGTTATGTGCTGGCTTCCATTGTACAAGGCTAGCTCATGAGTGATGACTTCTCGTAATTCATGACTGACATTGACTTGATAGGGAGATGTAAGTAAAATTTTCTTTTTACACTGAAAAAATTTAAGAAGAGGAAGGCTCTAGCATTCAAATTTTCCAAGCATTTTCTTAAAAGTCAGTCTCTCTTCAATATTTAAGGTGGGCGAGGTGTTTTTATTTAGAACATTATCTGATTACCAAAGGTATAGTTTCATTTGGATTTATTCATTTATTTATGTTAATTTCTGCATTTGTTCCAAATGATTCAAGTAAGATTGATAACATATTACCCACAGGAATAAAAGCTTATTAGAATGAGTCAATTATAATGAGAATTTATAATTTGAATCTGGAAGAAGGCACTCAAGTGAAAATTATTTTATTTTAAATTGTTAGCATCAATCTGAACTCTCATAATTTTGAAAATTTTCAAATACCATGATGTAGCTGAGCTATGCGATTTCATACTACACACTCAGTGTATTTTCCATCTAATTAACTAGTTTCTGGGGATCATACACTAAATCCTGTGATCCAGTGATCCAGTATAAAAACTGGTAAGAGGTAAGGAGGCATAAAGCTCACTCATGTATTCTGCCATTACATCTTCCATGTATTGAACCAAATCCCTAGCTTCCTAGTCCCCACAGGGTCCAGTGTAGGATACCAGTTTTTATACCAGTTTGTAGCTCCACTCTTAGCCACATCCAACTCATTCAGGGCATAAAATCCTCTCCAAAGTCCAAGGTGCTACTACCATTAATTTAAAAGAACCCTGGAAATATCGGAATGGCATAAGAACAAAAAAGTTACTGAGTCCCCCTCTCTCTACTGAGGCAGGCTAGACCATTCTTAATAGATGTTCACCTAGCCTCTCTTTCAAAGCCTCCAATAATAGAAATACTATTTTTACACTAGGCAGCTTGTTCCTGTTATTAATTATCAATGTGTTCTGAATATTATCTTTTTCCATTTAACTTAAACCTCTCTTGTTGCAAATTCAGCCAATATTTTCCTTGTCCTCCAGTGGACGTGGAAGATAACTGAATACCACTATGTAACAGACTGTATATACTGGAGGATGTATCCTTTAACAGTCTTATTTTTCTAGACTAAGTTAACTCAGTGCTTTCAAATTCTCCTCAGAGATCATATTGCCTAAATCTTTTAGTGTTTTTAGCTCTACTCTGAACTCATTCTAACTTGACTACATCTTTCATACAGAGTAATTCCTAAAATTAGAAGCATCACTTTAGCTGAGGCCTCACTAGACCTGGAAAAAGCAGAATAATTACTACCTGTGTTATGTATAACACAGCTGCTAATACCCCCGAGAATGAAATTTACATTTTTTTTAACCACATCACACTGTTGATTTACATTTATTATGTTGCTGTATGCTATAGTTCCAAAATCCTTTTCTATAATTCTTCTGCCTAAGGAGCGATTCCCCATTTTGTACTTGTGTAATTTTTTTTTTTTTTGATCCCCAAGTGCCTTAATATGCATTTTTTTCTTTATTGGATTTCATGTTATTGACTTCAGATCATTTCGCTAATTTATCATATCATTAAATTCTCACTCTTTTTTTGTATTGAGATATTTTGCTGTTGCAAAATTTAATTAACTCTTTAGCTGAGTTATAATTTTCTACCCTGATAGTTTACCTTCTTTCATTCTATCTTCCCAAACACCCTACCTAACAACACTTTGAATTTGCTAATTCTCCTTTGTAGAAATACACTTCTGTCAGTCTTTATCCTCCTCTTTCATCCATGCATTCTCTTCCTAGCATCCCAGATACTTCATAACCACTCACATCAACATGTCTTCTGTCTGGATTTTCAAGTGGTATTGTCTGGCTAGTTAGACTCACATCTAAAACTGCTAGTACTAACCATTTATTCAAATAAAAATATTGTGTCCCTCTGACAAGTTGTTATTCCTTGTGTGAAAAGCAAAATTAGTCTTCCAAAGATACAAACTTAATTAAAACCATCTATTACAACCCTGCTATTTCAATGCATTACATAGCTACACAAAAATAGCCTCATCCACCTACTCCTTCTGTTTGGCAGTTTACAGTAAATCCCTACCATTAAATTAACCTTATTCTTTTCCCCTTTCATCTTCACCCAAGTATCCAACCACACTGCCTCCTCCTGAACTTCAGAGCAGGTATGTGTACATTCTTGATCCACAGTTCCCTGTGTTTTTCCTTCAGCATGGGCAGGGTTTCACCCTATATTTAAACTAGACATGAGCATTGTAACTATTTCACATAAACGTTGACTTATATCCTGAAGCCTCAAAACTTGTCTGGGTACTTTTCAGAGAAAACAAAGGATGACCTATTGTAGTGACCTGCATGTGTACCAGCCCAAGAACAATGCAGACAAGAAGTGCATGTAAGGAGAAGCTGGCTGAGTAGGGATTAAAATGTATGAACATAAAAAGGCAGTATTTTATTAACACAACAAAATGCCGCACAACATAGCCAAGTGAGTAAACAAGAAAAATCTGTAACAGCCCTGTAATTATCATGTAAATTGAGATTAATAATAGCAGAAATACTCATCCCATGCTCTTCTAATCAACAAATAGTAGATTACAGGGTAATTAGTAGGGAATTTATATATGATTATTAGGCTCTAGATTACATGGTGACTAATTATAGTAGCAATCTGAAGGCATGCTAATGACCATGGAATCATCTGGCAAAAAGTACATAAATTAAAGGTGTAGCATGTCCTAGAATTGTATACACGATCAAACATTGATATAAATATAACAAAATATTTATCATTATTTATCCATTTCTTCAAAATAATGAAAAATAAGGCATCTAAGTAATATTTTTGAAAAACCACAATATAGGTTATCAGCACAGGATTTAGTAGAAAATGTTATTCATGACTTATTGAATGACTGTGACCATAAAAATATCTGTATCATCAGCTTCACTAATTTTGAAAAAGGACAATTCAGAGAAAATTTGAAAGCCTAAGCAGTATGATAGACACATGGGATTTTTGTGACTGTCACTCCTAATTAATTCTAGCGAGCAATGTATAGGACAATCTCTGTCCTTTCAAATGAGAGCCCAACCTTAAGAACTTAAAAACAATGTGAATTCTTCCTGAAAATGTAAAAATAAAATTTATGAGATTTTCTAATTCAACCAAATATAAAACTGGCTTCCTGCGACCACTAGGGACACCAATAGTATTATTTTCTGATGTGGTAGGGTATGCAGCAACTGTCTTGGGTGAAACTACCAGAGACTAAGCATTAATGAAACTCAGACCTTAATTTAGGAGCCAAAAGTGAACTTTCAGTCATAAGTTTAGACAGCCTTAAAAACAATCCTCAGAAGAAATTACCATAAAACACTATTTTAGTATGATTATTTTAAAACAATGATAATTTATTTCCTGGGAAAACCAGAAGAGTGGGTAATTTCTGGGCAATAGAGGAGAACATTTGTACAGCCACTGCCACATCCACTCCTTAATTTATCAACATCTGCTTTCTACTGCAATCCAAACCAATAAAAATTATCTTTAAAATCGACAGAGACTCTGGAACAGGCATGAAAAGAGAGCAAGGGAATTAGTGGAACAGAGCATACACTCAGCAGAATGTAATTAGAAGAATGGAAAAGTTAAACGCTAGTAAAAAGAATAAAGTGTGGGAGAAAGAGCATCTAATGAGAAATAACATGAAAAGAGTGTGGACCATACTCTTGTAGCTGCCTAAACCAGCTTGACTTAAGTTTTAGTTATAAATGCTAAACAAGATCAAAAGACTTGTCCTGAAGTGAACAATTTGACATTCTCATATTAATAAGGACCTGGGAATGTGCTAGAGAACATGAAACTGTCCAGTACTGCTTAGCTCTATGGAAGATGCTTCAGAAAGCCTTTCTTACACAAAGGCTGAATCCTGCTTATCAATTAGCAGTTCTCATAAACTGTGAAGAGCACTTATAGAATCAGGACACATATCATTTGATCTGTGAATCTTCCATTACTCAAGGCAGGAGTTATTTCTGAAACTGTAGGACTGCCAGTTTTCTTTTGAGAGTCAGCTTGGGAGGAGACCTGGCACGTACAGTTCTTCCCCCTGCAGTGCAGAAGACTGGCTTGGTTGCCCCTCTGGCATCATCCAGCCTCCTTAAGCTGGTACAGAAATGTCACGGGCCTAGAAATCACACAGAGGAGAAGAAATGGTTATTGAGTAGCCCATTTTCTGGAGCTGGATTGCAGGGATCAAAACCAGGTTGTTCTCAACCTCAAAAAAAAGATTAGGAAGCCTGAGGCTATTTCTTTTCATTTTGTGCTAATATTTTACACCTTCTCTGTAGGGCTTTTCCCCAGGGCCTTTTGCCAGACAAAGCTTAGCAGTGAAGCGACTCCAGTATTGCTGTGAAGAGCACAGTGAGGCCAGAGGTGGAAATAGATACCTTGGCCTGCGAGGTACAGTTAAAACAGCAGACTTTATAATGACTTACATAGCTTACATCATATTCCGTCAGCATGTTTCTCCTCTTCAGCTGAATTTTTATTTCCATATGGTCCTCACTGATGTTTTCTTAAAAACATTCCCACACTAAGGTCACAACTGCAGCACCCAACAGTGTTAATATATTCACCTCGTACAACATAGAAGCAGCATTGCTGTATTAGCTATCATGGCACCTGAGTTAAAAAGCCCTGTCAGCTGGGTACTTGCATGACTTCACTGCTTCCAAAATCCCAAGTGAGGATAACTACAGACTCTGGTCTACCCCTCACTCCACAGTGAAAACAAATTCTAACTTCTTCCTGATTTGGTGTCCTTTTTAGGGAAATCCATATTTACCTTATGCTCATTTATCATCAATCATAGCAACAATTAATCAACCCATTAATCACTCAAAGGGAATTTTTGCCAAATAGATTTTGAAAAAAATAAGGGTTCAGCTGATAAAATAAATATATGTGAAATGGATGAGAAGGACAGAGAAGGACAATGGCATAGGAAATCTGCTAAATATTTATATTCCTGCAAAATAAGTAAAAAATTGAATCATTAGAGATCAATACATTTTTAAAGACACGTATGCAAGACATAGATAGAAGTGCCACTACGGAAGGTGAAATAAATCTAAAACAGCAGAGGAGAAGACAGTTGTGAGTGAGAATGAGTAAAATATGCCAAAAATTGCTACATGTTTTACAGAAATGAAAATTAGATAGAATGGAGGGTAAGTTAGTTTGTAGGCTACTAAACAACAAAAAGTAGCGAGAGCTCCAAAACAGATTGTTTGTATTCCAGAATGATGAAATAGATGAAAGACAGGGAGAAATATGGAGAAATAGAAATGTTAAATACATCATGAGGAAGAATAAAACCTAACACAGGTAAGTTAAAATGTATTTTACCATAGTGCAGGGTCTAGTCTTCAAACTAACAGCCATGACAGATTTTACATATTTTATATTATAAATGGTGAGATGCAATTACAGAAGAAAGAAAAGAGATTGTTAAAGACAGGAAAAACAGAGATGTGAAATAATGAAAAAAGGAATGAAAAAATGTCAAAAATCAGAAAAGATAATAGCACCTTGATAATAACTGTTGAGAAATTCATATGGGGACCTGTCTAATATTTGTGGCAATATGTTTCAAAGAAAGATAGTAAAGAACTATGAATGATAAAAAAAAGTCAAGATTGGCAAGATCTTGGGTTGAATTTGGCTCTGATGAGAAACTGCAGTAATAAGATTACAGCTAAACAAATAGATATTAGAATGTCAGATTTCTTTTTCAACTGCATGAAGATGGGTTCTTCCCAAATACTTGTGAGGATAAGGCCAAAATAAGAAAAAAAGACAACAACAAAAGACATGTCTCTGTTATCAAAGGTAGATAATGGGCTATAGGAATGCAAAAGAAATAGGAATACAAAAGAAATCACTTCACTTGGAATCAACTCATGGAGTATATTGTCAAGGACTACAGTTTAAGATTCAAATGTGAATGCAGTCCAAAGAATCCTAGAAATCACTAAAGACAGGTTTCACTATCTTTGTGTCTTTTCTGACTATTCTCATTAATTTTGATGAGCCAGATTATTTCTTAGGTAAAACAACCAATTTCATAATTAAATGTAGAGAAGCAAATGTAAGCGTTTCTTTTTTAAGAACAGCAGTCTTATAAAACAGCTTTAGGTGATACCTAGATTCAGGAGGAAACACAGGTGTTGTGACTCCACTATATTCTGTAGTGAGTCAGTGGCAAGAACTAGCTTGACAAAAATACATCTGTGAGGTCATCATCTTATGTGGGTTTCTTCAGCTGCAGCACCATCGCACATGGCTCACATACATCCTCTATTCCTGACCCCCTTTTCCATTTTTCTGGGAGAGCTATTTTTGCAGCTGTGTGGTGAGGCTGAAAAAAGCCATCTCTTTTTAGTACATCAGTTTTCAGCCTGATGACTTTGCCAGGACATTTCACTGCCTGATTGTGCAACTGAGGGGACAAATGAAAGGGGCTGGGGGAAAAAGAAACAATCAGCTGAGGGCTGCTTAACTTGGCCTGAATCCCATTTCGCCCCAACAGCTGAGGTGATAAGGCACCTGCAATTCCATCTTGATTTTGTACACTACTAATCTGCATATCAAAGGTAAAGCTTTGCCAACATCGCACTTGCCCTTGCCTCCTCTCGCCTCCACTCACTCATGGATGACTACTAGTTCCTACTCAGTACACTGGGCTCTGCAACTCTGGTTTCAGTATCATATTAGTGTAGTTAGCAGTGCTTATTCTTTCTTCTTCGCATAAATAATCCAGTCCTTCAGGGAGAAACAAAGAGAATTTTGCAGAGTGAAAATAAAAAACAGGTAATTCCCCTGCACTCACAGAAATAGAATTTTGTCCAGAAAGCTGTGTGCTATCTTGAATAAACATGCTTGTTTTCAAAATTTAAACAGTGAAAAAACTCAATTTTAGATGAGATTTCTAAAAGAGAACCAAAGATACAGCATGGAATTTTATATTGTCATTATATGCTTTTGAGAAAGTGCAAAGCATGACTGTCATAGAGGCACTCAAGTAATTATCAAATATGTCTCTAGAAGAAAAACGTTAGACCCTTAAGCAATGTTTGGTTTAAATATGAAACATTTTGTTTCAAACTAAAATATGGCAATATAAATTCTGATTCTAACCTAGTTTTAAAGTTCTGTGCATCACGTAAATGAACTACTCAGAAAATGTCTGATTTTCATTAGCACAAACCTAGATAAAAACAGAAATACTGAAATAGACTGAAATAAGTGGTAGACTACTTTATGTTCATGTCTACATGCTACAAAAGCAAAAACTAAAGAATAAAATAATGAGTTAATAATTTGAGTTGTTTTTTGGAGACAACATATAAAATTCTCCTAAAAGTTTTTGTATGAACCCTTCCTTGCTGTAATGATATGAAACTTTGCTAAGTAAGGACAACTAGATACCACCAGAAATCTTTCTGTGGTATGTAGCAAGAGGTCTTGAAGGGCTCCAGAGCTCATATAGTTTTCCCCATCTTAAAATAGTTCCCTACTTACACCCTACCAGGCTTCACTGCAGAGGAGGTATTCTCATGGCCTTGAATGATTGTCACAGCTTCAGCAAAAAGGCAGACCTTCCTCTCATGTAACGAATAATCTTTTCAGGGTATTTATATCATTGCAGTCTTATTTTGAGATGTCTAGTGCATAATCATTTCTAATGACAACTTGTGGTATTTCTGTAATATGGAGGAACCCAGTTCTTTAGATTAGATTAAGATGTATGGACTAATAGACAATATTTTAATTCTTTGGAAGGCCTTAGCACAGAGGTTGACATGTGTCAATGATGTAACATTTGCTAGTCTTTTATTTCTGCACTGCACTGTAGGGTTCATTTGGCAAGAAATTATTTCATATTTTCAGCAAATATATAAAAACACAAAAAAGTACATTTCTAATACCATATTTCCTTTGCATCAATAGTTCTACTTTTGATACTTTTACTGCTTTGTGAAACTAAAATTTAGTACGTCTTCGGAAAAGAATAAATTGGGGTGCTAAAGAAATACTTGAAAGTGAATTTTTAAGTTTCCAGCAAACCTATGCCATGAGCGCACCTTTTCCCTCTATCAAATCATTACCCACTGTCAGAAGCCATCAGTGTGGTACTTTATTTTTAGGAGATATTCCTTGCTCTGTGCTGATTTCATGCTTTTGGATTAGCAGAAAACAATTTCACATCCAGTGAAATTAGTGTTACATGTAATAAGAATATGTAGTTTGAAGCTTCATTCTGCTGAATTGGCCTGATTTGGTACAAATGGTTCGTAGAGACCCATGCCTATAATTTAAACAGTTCAGTGAGATCAAAGGTAATTTGGAGAAACTGGAGAAAACATTTAAATTATAAGAGTTTCAATCTAGTAAAGCACTTACTGTTAAGTATGTGATTACGTTTTTGTTAGTCGATAAAGCAGTTAACATTTCTTTTATTCCTACTGACTTCAAATCATATATAAGCTTGAACCAAAACACACAGATATTTGCTTTCATGAAACAAGGCCAAACTGAGAAAAACATTTTAAATGGACTTACCCAAGAAAAGCTTCAAGATGCCATCTAATTCCATTAGAATTCATTTAAGATTTTATCCTGCTCAAAATCTCCGAGTACAGTTGGGGAGATTAAATTGTCAACCTTTGAAACCTTATCTAAAGTTAAAACCTTTCTGTCAAAAAACTTTAAATAAGTATCAAAGTTGTCATATTATGTTCAGCAAATAACTACTGATTTTTAAGAAATAAAAATAATCTATGATGTAATGAGATTAAGATATGCAATATTTATAATATTGCCAAATAAATGCTAGTAGTGCTTTTCAAATTATCTAGTGATAATCACTTCTCTCTGTCTCAGAAATAATATCACCAATTATTCTTGCATGTCTTCTCAAGTGCACAAGTCATCTTTGTGCTGTCTTTTTTTCCCCATCAAATTTTATCACTATTTTGGTAGAATAGCAGACTACACTGTTGAAGACCTTGAATATTTATAGCGAATGGAATATCTCTCAATAGTCAGGTAAGAGTTACTCCATCCCACATAACAAAGAAGAGTACTGAATAAACCTGAAGAAACATTTGATGTCTCCATCTTCCAATTTAGCCTTGTTACTGTACTACCTGTAACACCATCATAACATGATTTTCACGTATTCAGCTCTTGATTTCCTAACTTCTGAAAACCTGCCTGCATGTCCCTCTGTAAGGTCCTCGCTCATCCTGCATTATATCCACTGGGGCATAGGCTGGCACAGTCAGGTATTACCACTGACAAAAAAATGAGGTGGTCAGCTGTCCGGGCATATGCTCGTTCAGAAACACCTCGCCAGGTGTTCCCCTAGTCACCTGTACCCAAAAACTGGTACCTCTGCATTTTTAGGGAAGCACTTCTGTCTCTTCACCATTGTTTCTTTGTGAAACCCCTGTATCCCCTTACTACGTTTCTTTCTGAATTACAGTAATTTTCTTCTTTTCAATATTCCCCGAGTTCCAGCTCTTCAAATTCAGATACTAAAAACAACTGCTGAACGCGGCTAATTCATCCCCAAAGAAATTCATCCTTCTCCCATTAATTTTAGAGTCAGATTCATATCTGGAGTCTAAATCAACCAAAGCTTACATAAACTACAGGCAGCACAGATGCCTTGATGAAAAAAAGTCATGTGCTACCATATGTGCATTTATTGCCCATTCCACCTATGGGATTTGAAATGGACAGAGCTGGCCAGGAAAGTCATGTCGCGGTATGTTCTGATCCAATTTCTCTCTTCAGCATTTTCTGTAAACTGGGCTTCTCACTCCCCAGTGAAATGTAAATCTGCCATTCCCCCCTAGAAGTTCAGAAGGAAGCTGAAGAAGGAAACCCTGCCAACGCTCTCCTTCGAGAGGCTGTCTCCGGGGCTCAGAAATCCTCTGCAGCCCTCCTCCTCGGCAGCTCCACCTGGAAGTGCTGCCCGGATTGCCACTACCCTACCCACCCTGCATTTCACCCCGCTTTCAAACAGGAACGCTCTTTCTCCTTGGCCTATATGTCTGCTATCATTTATTATTTACAGTTGTCATTTTTCACATACCATGCTTTTCTACAGCAAATTCGGGTATCCTTTTTAATGGAGAATGTGAAAAAGATGAAGCCATCTGGCACAGTTCTCTATTCATTTTCAAGTAGTAACCTTCTCAGCTGTGTAAGTGTTATTGGGAGATATGAACCTTGTTCTAAGCAAGGAGGCTGCTTGGCTGTCTGATGAAAGGGTGTGTAAAAACAGAAGCAGATAAGAAACCCACAGTATATAAACATGAGGAGAACAGCTTCTTATAACATGAAAGCAGCACCACTGATAAAGTGGTTAAGGCAGTAAAGTGTCTGAAGAATAACAGTCACAAAAAAGGAGTAACCAAACAAAGATCAAATCCTTATCCCCATGCTACAGGACCTAGCAAATAATTAAATGCAGCCCAAGTTAAAAACAGAGTTAACAAAAAATATATTTTTATTAAAATATATATAGTCCGGGTTTTTTTAGTAAAATAGTTTATATAAACCTGTGTGGCTTCCATGACACATACAACATCCAGGGAAGAGAGAGAAGGAAAATGGAACTGTTAAAAATGAAAATAATTTGATTAAATGCAAAAACATTTATTGCTAAAATAAGCACAGAAAGAACATTATTATATTTTTTGTTCTCTCCCCCACGCCAATTCCTACTTTTCCCCCTTCCATTTCTAGTTAATAGGTTGCAGAGGCACTCAGGAACATGTGAGAGCAGAATAGCAACAAGAACTAAACATGTATGTGGAAAAATAATGAGCACAGATATATCAGATAAAATAGATTACAGATACATTATGTAAAATATATATAAAAAAACCCAACATAATATTAAGGGTGCACAAATAAAAGAAATGTCATACCTTATACCATACCTAAGACAAAGGTCATCGCCTTAATCTTCTGTATCTGTTTATGCATGGCAGTATCAGACCGAAAGGAACAGGGGTTCTGAGGGACTGCTGTGTCCCCTTCTCAAGCATGGCTAGAAATGGAGAAGCAGGATGTTCAACAGAGGCTGTGGACCCAAGTGTTTGCCTTGCGAAGCCCGTCTGGAGCAGCTGGGGACTGTGAAGAGACAAACCATGGCTGAAAACAAAACCTCACAATTCATTCCAATAGAAAACTAATGAGACGTCTCTCTTGCTCTGCGGTGTGCTGATTAGCCGTCAGCTCCATGCCTCGAATGGTGAGTCCAGGGAAATCCATGGCAAAACTCCTTTTGTTTTCAACATGAGCAGGATTGCCCATCACATTTATAAAGCATAGCTGCAGCTACAAAGGGTTATCTGCAGTCCCAGTACAATCTCCTAAACATCACCTCTACCTGCAGTTTCCTTTACCTGCAAATATACCAAAACAGGAAAAAAGCCAGAGCCAGTGAGAGCCTTCTGCACAAGAGGAATTTCCCCATGCATGTAAAAAGGTATCCACCGCATTTCAGACAAACTTAAAGTATTACAAGAATTGCCTATATTAATGGCAAGGAAAATACTTGGTATGTTTAAATGGTAATGTTTAAAATTGGATTCCAAGTTACAATAATCTAAGTAATTTTAATACAACTTAAAGTTGTCATTTTTTTTTATATATAGATATATATACACATGATAGGAAATGTGAATAAGCACATAATACATTTTGAGAAATTTACTAAAATGGAGAGAGGGAAACATCAGAACTAAAGATCCTTTTCTGTAAGGCAAGACTCCCAAAAATAATTTCTTTTTTTACAAAATCATATTATCTACTAATCTTGGACATCAATAAGTGCAAGATTCACATTAATTTCCACTAGGCTTGAATCAGTGTCTAAACAACCATCTTTTAATACCTGAAGTGTGTCATTTTTAACCAATCACAGCAAACAAACAAACAAACCAACCCCAAGTATATGTAGATTATACCTGATACAAACCTCTGTCATCACAAAAATATCCCTGGGCCTATGAGGAGTAGATGGGGGGATGAAGAAAAATAATCATGGCAAAAAGAGATAAACATGTTAAAATACTTTCCAAAACACTGGGTATAAGCCTTGATAAAGTGAATTTGTTAATGATGGCAATAATTTCTCTGCCTCATGACGGACATAATCTGATTCCTAGACATACTAAGCTCAAAGCTGGCAAAGAATGCTTCCATCTATTTTTAGCTGGCTTAAGCTATCTCTTCTTCCTAAATGAATTTTCCCTCTGATTCAAGCCACTGTCTTCCTCATTCTCCTCAGACTTGCAGGAAATTGCATTGACAGTGTGTCAGCTGAATGCAGTTACCTCTCTCCTGAAATGCTATTAGCTTCAATTCCAGCTGTCGGATTTTACATTTAATTAAATAATCCTAATTTCATCAATATAAATTTTGTAAAATTACATCAGTCTGAAACCTGGATAACAGAATGGCTGTGCACCAAACCTTGGCTTTCTAAAAGTTCTCATTCTTAACAGAACTGTGAATGAGTAATCCACTCCAGCTGTGCAGAGAAATGATCCATTGCCTCCCAACAAATACAAAGACTGGAAACAAGATCAGCTCAAAGGCCAGAGATCAGCTGCTAAGTATAGTAGGGGAGTTACGTAATTAGGTGTTTTGCAAGATCAATGAACTATTGGTCTGCTTATATGTTGCTGAACTCATCTACATTCATGTTCTGTATTGCCCAACATTCACTGCACTATATATTTGTTACGTTGACTGTTTTGCAGATTTTATATTACACAAAAGCAATACATAAGGAAAAATAAAATGCCCCATAAATTAGCAAAAAATGTGAGAGCATTAAATGAATTCACACGTAAAGCCGTTGATGGTAAATTGTCCTTCTTCAGGAGTGAATGTGACCAGCTATGTAGTATATATGCTCAGACATAACCTAGGGTTTGCACAGATCTATAATGATCGTATATTAACTTGACTTTTCCAAAAAGCTACAATGCTTTTTTTTGCTGAAGTTCATAGTTAAATAGGCAAGATGCCTGAGTAAAATGTATTTCCATTTTATATTTGAAAATAGATTCATTCTCAGTTTCGTTGCTTGAAGAGTTTTATGCCTTTTGGTTCATGTTCCTGTTCATGAAAGCACATCAGGGCATGCATGACTTTAAGTATGTATGTAAACTCAACCATAGTCATTGAAACATTGCACCTTGTGACTAATTCCATTGGATTTAACAGAATCTAGGCACTTGCTTAAAACTAATAGAAATTAAGTAGGTGCTTACATACTTTGCTTAATGAGTCTGCAATGACTCTCATGTACTGAACAGTCCATTAACTGAACTGTAAACAGAAGAATGAATCACAGTTATATCACTTTATATTTGTTCGGCAAAATATATATTTGATTAGCAGAAAAAGAGTTCAAAAATCATACATAAATTTTATTTCATACATAAGAGTACAAAAATGAATTCTAAGAAATCTAAAATCTATTTCTTCACCTTTAGTACTGATCAGATTGTAAGAGTATCAGCAAAAATACTTTGAAGGCTTTTCTATCTGCTTTAGCTCATGCTTCTATAAGGATAGTAACTGATAGTGAAAAATAAAAGTATAAATCAGGCCAGCTTGGAGTGTTAAAGTGGTAAATGTGCCATTACAGAATGAATTTACAGAATTTCTAGTATTTTAATTAAATTAAATTAATGAATTACAGAACACCAGAGAACAGATTAAGAAAAAAATATATTACTTCACAGCAGAAGATATCCGTTATAGACAATAAAGGCGTAATTAATGTTGCTGGGTTCAACTGATAATGTCCCTTCTTTTCATAATTCCATTCCATTTTTAAAGATATAGCTGTCACGCATGCAAGCATTTTGCTTTCAAAAAACAAGTAACAAGACTTGCTTACATTTAGCCATGAATATAAATATTTATAAAACATCTTTGCATAGTATCTGTAAAACTTTGGGGACTGTGGTGTCATCTTCATTTTAGAGATAAACTGCAAAGATTTGTAGAGATTTGCCTGAAGTTGGAGTAAGGGTCAGACTTTGCTTAGCTGATTTTAAGTGCTATAGAAGTAAGAGAGAGAATGCCAGCCTCTTGCCTGGAGCTAACTTGGGTTAAATCTAACTACATATTTCCTGATAGAGCTAGGCTGATACCTCCAGAATACAAGAAATCCTGATAATCTAAATGAGGTACCCATCTGTTTCCTCTGGTTTTATGGCCAGCCTCATGCCACTGTGAAGTGATTTATTCATCCAGAACATTGAATGAAGATCTCTTTAAAAACCGTTCACGGGAAACACTAACCTCAGCTGCAGCCATGTACATCCATGGAGTATTCCAAGTGCTGATTTTTTCTTTTGAGGGGCAATGGGAGGGACAGCAAAGGCATAAGCAGAAGAAAGTGGAGGAAAAAGCTGAACCACCTTGATGGAAACGCAGCCTGCCTCAGAATTCCCCACAGCTGAGTGATTAGGGCACTGAATGGCCCCAAAACCTTGTGCGTGGCAATGGTTTGGGGAACTGATCTGGCTAAAAACCCTAATAAGTTTATTTTATAAAAAAATCCCTGAACTAATTCCTGAACTGGCTCACTGGGGAGCTACCTAAACATCAAATGCAAAAGCAAGGGCATGGGGGGGACTGCTGATGCGAGAGAGGGAGGAGGACAACAGAATTGTGGCAGCCTGGATTTGGATCAGCTTAAAATGAACTACACCTTTCTAAGCCTGAAGCCCGCACAAATTGTGACACGGGGAAAACCTGACACTAAATCAATGATGATACGATGGACTCTTAAGCCTGGCATCTTTCTCACGTTGATGCCTGTGAATAAAGGAAGGTTTTAGCTGTTTCCTTTTCCTCGCGCAAGTCCTTAGTCTTGGATATGAAGATACCAATGTGAAACCAAATAGAATTTTAAAAAATGTTGAATTAAAAGATTTATTCTGTTCATGCATTACATGTGTGTGCCTTAGAAAAGACATTATATGCAATTTCACTTTAAAAGTCCTTTAACTGTTGTAAATATAGGGGAAAAAATGGTTTGGCACAGAAATTTTACATTTATCTAACTGAGGACTCCTTGATGAGATAGCTTAGTTCCCTGAGGTTGGTGGCAACAGATGCATTTTATTATTCTGTTTGACTCCCCTGAATGTTATAAAGTTCATGTGATGCATCTCTTGCTACAAAAAAAAAAAAAAAAATTATAAATCTCATACCAATTTAATCATTTGTGGAATTTATTATTTTACAGTAATCTTTGCAGAACCTTGATAAAATTTGTAAAAACACACCACAGTTACATGCCATAAATTGTATAAATAAATGTGACTTGTACTATATTTAATGTCTATGACTTTTGCAGCATTCCACAGAGTAGTGAACCAAACACCTTATCTCATGGGCACAGTAAAAAAGGAGTGTTTGTGAAGTAGGAATGCACAATATGGGAGAATATGTCCTGCAGTTGCCTTTGGTAATTTAAAGGAAGGAGACTGGAATGAGAACTCCTTTCATGCAATTAAGATCAAAAATGCTGGATATTCCGTTTGCTGAGTGACTGCTATAACCAGCATGCTATCCTGAGTATTCAAAATGAGATGTGCTAGTACGAATATACATAACTAGTCCTTTGGGGAAAAGAATGAACAAAAAGATGTCCTAGTGCATTGCTACTCTATTCTGTCTTCCATCTGAAGAAAATATCACCATCTGCCTTTGAAGAGCTTGTGCAGCACACTGGTATTTCAGTGTCTCCTATTAGATAACACAGCATTCCTCCAACATTTTTTTCTAAAAAGGTGGCCACAACTTAATTTTGTGAGGGGAGCAGTTTTGCATATATGCAAGATATGGTTTCAGAATGCTTAACAGAACAAGTTCCTCAGCAAACGTAGGCAAAGCAATGTCTTGCTTCCAGATCTCAATCTAGTTTTGGCAGAAGCTAGGCACAAACTTGCTTAGACTGGGCAGAAGTCTAGACACCCTAGTAACAGCATTTCCATGTTTGAACTGGCTGAGTCGATGCACTTCCGAAGCGAGACATCAACTCGGCAAGACTCGACAGAATCACGGTTTTGGATGTCGGCATCTACATTATATTCTTGGTGCTTAAATTTTCTCATTTGGGTTCAGCCACTATACTCATAATCATTTAAATGCTTTTAAGAAAACATTAAACATAATGATATTAAAATACAAGTGTGATAGTTGCTTTATGAATGTGTAGATACATTCGCATGATGTGTGATTGTTCATTATACGAATGGTCTTATTTCCATACTATGAAGGAACTACTTCAGAGGGGTGGAACGATTTCCCCCTTCCTTTGTCACAGGCAGGGATTTCTTGCACGAAAGGGTGCTTGTTTACCTCATAGAACTTGCCTGATCATGAGCTTCTTTAGCAAAACAAAACAAATGAAAAACACATACCAGTACTAATTATCTTTACTAGTTATTCTTCCCCCTCGGAGCAGTCCCATGTTTTTAGGCACTGTACATAATGTGACAAAAGGAGAAGATACGGAGCTATTTATTAGTAATAACCACCATTGAAGGACTTTCCATTTCCTCCCTACAGGTTTGAACAGGTTCTCTAGCAAACTTGTTGTAGTAGTTTTACTACGATGGTGATGGTAAAGATATGTTTTAACAAGATTTGTAAGGAAAATTACACATTTGCAGGGAAGAAAAAAGCACACTTTCAGGTAGACAAACGCAAACCTGCTCAGACCACAGGAGAGACTCTTCTGTCTGCAGTCATGGAGACATTTAAATGACTGATTCCTTTCTCAGAGAACGAAAGGACCAAGAGTTGGGTGCTTAAATCATATTCCATTTGCATGATATGTGTATCACAATGTCACCTCGAAATGACAGAGAAATGGTCTCTCCTATCAATTCATAGATAGTCAGGTAGAAAGTTTGTAATCCTTTCCATTAGTTTAGCCAATTGTTAGCCAAAGGTTTCCTGGGGGGAAATAAAAAACCTACAAAACAAACAAAAAGGAAGGAATGGGAGGTAGGTTAGTAATTTAGCACCCAAAGAATCATTGAACTACCGGTGTGGCTGTACGTGCGGCAAACTGAAGTTTGGCAAACGTACATACATGAAAGGCATCATGGAGTAACCAAATTGACACCTGGGGCCCTTTTGGCCCCTCAAAATCCTGAGCTTACAAAGGAATATAAGTACCCTGAACACTTTTTGCAGCTGAAATGGAAGAAAAAACTCTCACCTGAAATCATGAGTATTGAGAAAACTATTTAAACTACTGTTCTCTATTTTTTTTTTTTTTAAATAGAATCTCTTTTAGTAAGGCATTCACTGTCTTTGGAAAGAATCATCTGTAACATCTGGTACTTTTAAGGGACTGAAAATAGAGCTAACCCCTGGTGTAAGGACCTGCAAGGTAAAGGAATGGAAATGTAAGGCATTAAACTCTGCTTTAAGCTAAAGGAACCTGGCTGTAGGCAACTATTGCATGTGTGGGGAAAGTGAAAAAGATGAGAACTATGAATTATCGAGGGCAAGGGAAAGGCTAAGATTATTCAAAAAGTACCTGTGACCAAATGTTCACATATTAAGTTAAAACAGTGGCAAAAATGAAAGACAGGAGAACAGGGCTGCAGACTTTCATACAAAGTGTGGCCAAATTGGGCAAGAAACTAAGTTTCATATCCACTATTACAACCCAGTGGCCAGCTTTACTTCCTCATGCAATATATGAAGTTATTAGTTTTGATTCTCAATCTCATTGTATTTAGAAAGAACGGCATTTTCTTTCCCTGAAATATTGTGAATAATAATCACTATCTGCAAGATAAATTCTAAGTAGGTTATACAGAGGTGGTGAGGCACACTAATACTAAATATTCTAAATATAAACATCGCAATTATATTGCTACAACTAAACTAGCGAATGCTTTGGATGCCAGTCTAGTAAGGTCTGAAGCTAACTTTAATCACAAGAAAAGAGACACTGCAAGGAATGGAACTAATCCTGTGCTTACAAACCTTGCTGAATCATAGCCTTTTTGGATGTATGCTGTCACACAGGCCACCAACTGTTGAAGCATGGCAGTAGGAGGCTCTTTAAAGAAAGTTTTAAGTTCCTGAATGCAAGCCATTTAATCACTAAGTAAAGTTTGTAGCATAAATAGAAATATCAGTTGAAAGTAATCAATTTTTAACACCTGAGCAGTGAATGATTCCTTAGTTTTTATGAAAAAAAAAAAGGTTTCAGGAAGATCACATATTGATCTTCTTGGATAGACTGAAGTTAAGGTAGTCTCTCTTGAAAATTATGATCATAATTAGCTTGTACATTTTCCTAAAAATCATCTCAATTTGCAATTATTTGGCTAACAAAAAAAGTTACATTTTTATATACACTGAGATTTCTTCAATGTATGAATATTTACTTTTCAGACTGTTATCTTAAACAAAATTTTCTGTTATTTTTAAGAGAGTTTTGTTGGCTTGCTCATCTTTTGACCAAACAGGAACTAAATTTACAGCCTGCCAGAACCTGTAATTTAAGGAATCTTTAAAATATTCCATTCAAGGCACGAATCATGATAATTTTTTGTATACAATGTACAAAACATAATACAAAAGGAAATTAAGTAAACTAGTAAAGCAAAATAGAAGTGCAAAACTTGCATTCCGAAAGGTACACAAATGAAATTTGAAATTTTGTAGCAAGAGTGGCGTCATCCTCCTTGACTGGTGATTCTTTTCACAGGCTGACAGGAAGCAGAGATGACCTAGCATTTTTCCAAATTAGTCATAACCCTTCATGTAAACAAGCTGAAAGATAAAAATACATGTTATATCCTCTGAGTATCATGACTATAAATGAGATTGTAAGGATCTCTTAAACTTCAGGAAAAATGTACAGAAATTTGTAATTCTTATATATAACTTCTATATTTATACTCATTTTTTGTATATGCACACATAATTATTTCTCATTATTCCTGAACCTACTCCACACAGAAACTAGTAGGCCTTATATTCCCATCTTTTCACATTTAATAAAAAGGAGATGCAAAATGCCACCTGTGTGACTTGATTTTACACCTCAGCTTTACAGATATCCTGCCTATTGGAGCATAGGGTAGGAGCTGTGAACAGTGTAAAACTGGGCCAGGACAAGGCATGGAAAGAATTAGGATTTCCTTCCCAATTTTGACACGAAGGCTTCTCAGTGACTTGGCTCACACGCCAATTTTCCCTGTCTTTCAGCATAATCGTCAACAGTTTCTTGGCCGCCGTGGAAGGAGCTATATTCGGTACTCGACTGCTGCCACATTAGGTGCGTTCTCAGCTTAGCTCGGCGCAGCTCAGCGCACCCGCCAGCCATCCCCAGTCACCGAAGTATTTTGCAGGCTCGAGCAGGGAACACGGCGGGGCTGTGGCCGTTGCAATATCCACACCTACTTGAAAAGAGGGAGTAAAATTACGCGTGAGAAACCCTTTGAAATGTGCGGGTGAGGGACGCTGGCTAATCCTGAACAGCCCAGTTACTCCAACGCGCGCTCCCATGCGTGGGGAACGACTGACTCTTCCCAGAGCTGTCAGTGTGAAACCAGGCGGGCCCGGACGCCGCTTTACAAGGGCCCCATCAATCATTTCCAACTTTCCGTGGGGAGCGGACGGGACC
>NW_009229806.1:0-9971 GCF_000690835.1 Fulmarus glacialis
TTCTATGATTCTCTCTCTCTCACATTCCTGACTCAATACCCTCCCATCTTTTCTTGATCTTGTCCTGCCTTTGAAACATGCTAGTTAGCTGTATGCAAAAATTAACAAGACAAAGAAGTCGCAGATTTTCTGAAAAAAAAACCAACCCAAACCCAGTGAGTTCTCAGAGTGACAATGACAAATGATTTATACTGGCAGGCATTCTTCGTGAACACTGAATGCTGACACAGTCTGTATTCATGCTAGATAGGGGTGACCTCTAGGGCCATCATTTGGCCTGTTACTTGTTCGTTTAACCTAAAAAAATTATGCTGTCTTTAACATACTAAAAATAACAGTATTACATTTCCCCTTGTCACATATGTAATAAAGGGTAATCTCCAAGTAGCCTTTTTAGCATCTATATAGAGCACTTCAAAAGTTACAGTTTTTTCCAAGCAATCGTCAGACCCACTGAAGTAGCTTTTGTTGCCATCCCATTGCATGTACTGGATCTTCAGCTGTGGAAAGGCATCATTCTCCTGACCTGCTATCTCATTTCAGCTTGGTAGCCTGGCCCTTTGCCTCTTTTGCCCGTGTTTGCCACATTTCACACATATCTGAACTGATGGTGGAAATATCCTAAGAGCTGATTGTTGAGAGCCAGTGATGCTGTTTGTAGAATATTAAAGGAACTGATTAATACACAACACAATTCACTGAAGAAGGTGTCACTGGGCACGACTGTAAACAAGAAATGTTGCCAGAGGCTTGTACAGGAAGGAAATATGTGTTATGGCCCTGAGGGCACTAACGGGCCTTAATGGTCCTGTCCAGCTTCACCTGGTGCCCCCCTCGAAACCTCTGCCTGTGGGCACAGGGGCCCATTTAAGCTCAGTCTGGGACCTTCAGGCCTGACAAGAACTATTCTGTTGGGTTGCTGGTCTCTAGTTCAGCTATAGCTCTGCCTTGCCATGGACCCCACTGATCTGTGGGCTGACCTTCTGGCTTGACTTTGGGCATGTCTTGTCACTATGGACCCGCCTGTCAATCACTTGGTCTGATTCTGACCTGTGGATTTATGTCCTGGCTTGACCTGGGACCTGCTTCCTCACCACGAACTCTCCTGAGGATCTGGGCTGTTGGTTGAACCTGGCCCCCACCTCCAGGTCTGCCCTGCTCCCCTTGCTCAGAAGCGTGGGTCTGGCCCCGGGGGGCGAGGCCCCTGCCTGCTGGCTGTGTTATGATGCCCTGCCCCATAGGAGCAGCTGGCCCTTTCACTCCCCCAGTGTGCAGCGGCAGTTTAGAAGCAGTATGAATGGGGTGTGCACCAAATGAAGTCATCAGTATCAAAGGTACTTGACTCTAGGATTTCAAAAGCCTGAGATAAGTAGGTCTTTTTCTGATATCACTTATATGGCTTTAAATCAGCAGTAACTCTACTGAAGGTAGTGGAACTATCCTCTTGTGTAAGAAGTGCTACTAAATTGTATTTTCAGAGGAAAGAAGGGGAGGCTTAAAAAACGAGTATGGAGACAACTTTAAGAAATAGCCCTAGAGTTCAGGAAAGTAAGGACACTTACGACCTATGAGGCTGTAGTAATGTATTACTAAATCATTAACAAAACTTGAATGGCAAGAAACTGTAAATGCCTTTCCAAATCATAATTCTTGGACCTGCCAATTCTACTTCATATTCTAGCAAAAATAAAGATCTGTCTAGGGCTTTACTAGTGAGGATTGGACCTAATGCACTTTTTCTTTTTCTGCTAGGAAAAATGATGTTAATAATGGGCTTAGGAATTCACATCTGGGAGAGGGCCCTGCTTGATAATTTCTCAGCTGTTCTGAGCTGCCTAAGCAGTGTAGAACACTCTGGCCCATCACCTCAGTACTTAAGTAAGCTTACTGGGATCTAGAAATTCTTTGCTAAAAGTCCATGCACCTGACTGTGTGCATGTTTATTTTCAGCTGCTATTTATTTCCCAGTTTCTGTTCTATTTCAGTTATATTGTCAAAACCAAATTCTGATGAAGCTCTGGCTTTGATCCCTGAAGCTTCAGTGTGCGGTATCTGAAAACTGTAAGTGGAAAAGCAAAGTATTCTGGTCCCTTAAAAAAGGCAAGGGAAGGATTAAGAATTAACTGGCTAGAGAGTCCATAGGTATAGAGTAGAATGGGGATTTTTTTTTTCTCTCCCCAGAATGTACTAGGCGAAGATCTGTAAGAACAGAAGCAGCTTAAATGACCTGAAAGGAATCGGGCAGTGTTACAACTGCAGTTTCCTTATCTAGATCTTCTCAGAATATTGTCTCTTGCCTGCTCATCACTGGTGTTCACAGTGGGCTCATCGAGGTTGAATCAAATATTAAAATATGGCTTTTTCTCTTCCTTGTCTGAAAGCAAATTGTCCTAGGGTTGGAGCTACATTAAAGGTTACCGGATTTGTTCATTTAACAAACCTTAAAGTAGTGACGACGAAATGAATACTTGAAATACTCACCCTGTGTGGGTGTAGAAACAGAGAAGCCTGTCTTAGCCACACTGACTTCTTTTCCTCTCTCACGCTGAGAATACACTACACAACTCATTCACTCTCTACATTCTACCCACTTTCTTCTTTAGTCCTACAACACTGGGGAAGTGCCTTCTGTATGTTAATGCAGAAGAATTGAGCCCTAAAAATGAGGTGTATTCCTGTCATGAATATTAAATACAGTTAGAAATAATTTATATTTAAGTGTCTGGCTTTATATCTGCTTAGTATGTTACTATTCCTGCCTTGAAGGAATTGCATGTGTTCATATTGGAAGCTCATCTGATACAGCAGTATGTGCATGTACTCGTGTAGAAAAAGCCTTCTGCTGATTCATAATATATCAGTCTGTTAATTTTAAGGAGTAAGGATTAAAAGTTTGGGAAGGTGGCTCTTGCAGTACCACTTACCTTTACTTAAATTAGGACACGGCTCCAGACTATACATGTCTTGCATTCTCAGCCAGTGGATTTGTTCACAGAAATAGGAAGCTAAGATACTCAGATACCAAAATTATTTGGTGTTATTCATATTTCAAGTAGGAATGACTTAATATTCTTATTTGAATGTTGTTTCTGCTACACCCACCTATGTTACCTGTATTCATGTATACATTCTTTCCTGGTGGAACATCAGGTCAGTATGCCAAATGCAGCTGTACCTGCTGGCTTTAATGCAAACCAGTGTTACTGGCTATAGGCTAAGGAGACTGACATGTCCTGTTCCATATGAATTTTTTTACTCCCTGGTGACAAAGGGTCAGTATGAATAATATTTGTATGTCAACATGGGCTTCTGTGTGTGTCTTCATTAAGTATTCCAAGGCATTTCTCATCTTCAGATTTTGGACAGCAGTGTGGAATGTACATTTGCTGTATGGGTGCCCTTGGTATTGGTTTTAATGGAAGGACAATGACTAAGGAGGAACAGCCATCCCTTTTCGTGTCTGGCTGGGGCCCCTCATGGGCAGATTTGAAGCATATTAGAGAATGGGGTAATAAGGAAGTTGGCAGTGATAATGTCAGTGCCGAGGGCTTTTTTTCTAGGTAGGTTTCCCTAATTAGACTTTTAAAGTTGGCAGCTTCCCTGAGAACTAAATACAACAGGGAAATAATATAATGTGCTTAAAGTTCACCTAGCTTCGTGGACAGCTCTTTAGTTCCGCCCACCAGAGGGGTCAGAAATCTTCCCCAGCAAGGCACCTGGGTGTCCTTCAGGCGCAGGGAAGCATTCAGGTACTCTAAAGCCAGTTTTGGTGGCATGTTACCATCTGGTCCCAACTCACCCAGCAACAGAAGGGCTAAAAGCTGTCACTCTGAATAACTTTACTGCCTACTACTTTGGCAAGTCGCGTCTGAATTTAACTAAAATCACAGCTTGCAGCAAGAATATTTATGAACTAGGAAACCCTCCTGTGAGTGTATAAGGGCAATTTTATATCTATATCTATATATATTTCCACACCCATTCCCCTTCGTCCTATCTCCACGTAAGCAGCACAGCAATGCGGCCACCCTGGTTGCCTAGGAAGCCAATTGCTGCTCCTAAGGGATCTGTTTAAAATTCCGATCCAGATTCTAGTCAGGTTTGTGAGACCCTGGGAATGGTGCTCTTGAAGTGCTGAGTACTTCCCATTTTTTCCCCCTCTCCTCAGCTCCTCTGGACTGAGAGAAGGCAGCTGTGCTGCTTTGCTAGACAGAGCAGCTGGACTTAGTTACCCCTAGAACCAATTAAGTGCTGTAAGAATGGCTTGCCTTATTCCAGAGAGACAGAAGGAGCTGTTTGGGATCATAAATGACACTGGAGAGTAGCTGTGTACATATGCAGTTATTTTAAGGGTTGTTTTTGAGGCTTTTTCTAAGCACCTGCTGCCTTTTTGGGCATTTGTACTTTCATCTGAGTTGTTTGAAATGCAAATAAAAGCAATAATACATATTCAAGACAATCTGAGACCTGTGTTTCGGAAGACTATGCTAAACCCTTTGTGGAGTTTCTTTTCAGAAGCTAATCCTAGTGGAAAATTACCAAATGGAGCTTTAAATAGGTGAAATAATAAGCCAAATAGTGCACCTACTAGAGTGGCAAAGGTGGGTACTCTCTCCAAGTCGGTTTCCATCTCATAGCCCTACACTGCTCACTACTATTTGGAGAGGCAAAGCGGGGTGATTTAAGAGTAAAGTTCCTTAACATTTAATTTTGGTTTAAGGCTGTTGTTCAAGAAGTTGTCTGTCATGTCTCATTATATGTGCTATTCAAACTTAGATAAGTGTTCAGAATAACACCTGGATAAAAATCTATGAATAGAATAACCGATTATCAATGTAACCAACACTCATTAAAAGAGATCTTAGATGGTAACAAAAGCTAGAGTTTGAGTCACTTGTTTATGCTCTCAAATGAGTGTAGGATCTTATTTAAAACTGCTTTGAAGTGTGAATTATGAACAGGAGCTCTTTGATCAGAACTGATGTATGATGTGTCATAAGGCATTATGCCAAAAAAAAAAGAAGTCACTTAAGCTTCCTTTCCAGTGGCACTGAGTGAAATGAGAGCTATGGTTCTCATACTGTATCTTATGCTAGCAGTCCATACTGAAGAAATTTGGCTACAAAGACTACTGCCGAACCTCTGCAAAGTGGAAACAGGTGTTTGGTTTTCTGTTGGGGAGAAATCAGCAGTGCATGATATGGGTATTTTCTTAGCATACTTATAAAGCCTATTTATATTGTACACATTCCTCCATGAGTGTGGTCCCACACAGACTTCCTCTTTCAAAAACTTCAGCCCCAAATTTAGTTTGTGGTTTCTGCTGCTAGCAGTAATTTCTCCATAAAGAAGTGGCAACAAGTTCTTTTCTTCAAAATATGACACCCTGTTTACACATTTAGGAAAAGCACTATTGGAATGTGATGTGCAATACTGCCATTTGGTGATACCTATCCCATGAATGCTAGAACTACCTTTGTAGGCAGCTGACTGCATTGTTGTTGAATGACCTGATTAACTGGTCTTTATTATTCTGATATGCACTGGCAATCCTCTTGTGACCATATAGGGTCCTGCTGGGTTAAAAGGTGGACCTGCTGGGATGAGATGCCTGTATTTTAATCCCATGGTTGGTATGCATCCAGCTGCATGCCAGTGGGGCTTGGAAAAGGGAGGAGGAGGAAGTAATGGGCCAAACTAACTGTTCAAGTTATATTTGTTCGGAGGTCCTAATTTATTTTTGAAAATCCTGCAACTAAATCAGGTGATTTTCCAAATGAAGGAGTATTATATACCTGGTTATACTCCAGGACATAAACTCATGTGAAAACAGTAGTCTTCTGTTCACTCTGAAAAATAAACAGGGTTTTTTATGATGCTATCCAGAAGAAAGGGGAATATTGGCAATTACAGCCAGATAAGACATCTTCTGCTGTGTCTGTTTAATACCACCTAGAAACAATGTAGAATTTGTAATTATTATTTGGGGTTAAATCAACTACTGAAGAGTAGAGGAAGAATAATGAAATATGTGGTAATATTCCTAGTATGTACTTTAATTGCTGAAACTGATGAGGCTGAGTGTGATGATATTATCAGGAAGTTAAGCCTAAGAGCAAGAGATGAAAACATAACATTTAACATGAACGTGATACACTGCAAAATAGCATGTTTGAGGGTTGAATTGAGTGACTCCCTGCAAAAATAATTTAAATGCTGTATAGCCATATATGTAGAAATGCTGACGAATAAGATAATAGGCAGCTTGTGAAGAAAACAGAAGCTGCTATAATGCAACAGCAGAGTTACAGAAAACTGGGTGAGGGGCTGTGGCACCATATGCAGACCAATGGTTATGACATTATTAAAAGATTCCAAAAGATCCATTGAGACTCTGAGTGAGGTAATTTAATGGGTAACAATATTGGCATCCCAGGAGGTTATAGAAATATAATGTTGAAATATAAACAAGTCATCAAGGCACTCAAAGCTATAAAACCAGGACTAACTTTGTCAGGCATTGGATATATATGCCACATGACACTTGGAATGACGCAGGAACATGCACAAAGCAACTGGAAGAGGTGACATCAGACTTCAGGTATGTGGTGGCAAAAAGCAGCCATAAATAACTGTTTTCAAAGGGGTTTCCTTCCAGAACTGTCAGCAGTTTCTTTAAATACTTAAAAGCAGTAAGACTGAGACACAAAGCATCTCGGTCAGTAATTAGCAAACTGAAAACAGTGCTTGCTAAGAATGGGGTATTGTCAGAAGGGACCTTTTGCTAGATAAAGAGTAAGGACTCTCTAACGCATTCAGGCATGTAGCTGAGAAATCCAGCCAAAGTCAAACAATGGAACTGAAAGAATGATTTAGACCGCTGAAACTCTTGTGTTCTTAAAAGAAGAAAAAAAAAAAACCTACAAACATATAGGGCCTGAAACTGTTAGAGTGAAGAAGTAACCCTAGAACTGAAATACCTTATTCAAATATTACCTCGTATAAAATACTCCCATAGTTTGAATGTACAATAGCTTAGAAGTGCCTGAAACCCTCCTTTATGAGCAAAACTGACTGCAAACTTGTCTGTAGAGCACTGACTTGCTTCTCTCTCTTCCCACTTGCTTGTGCTTATGTACTACACTCCATTACTGTCATGGCTTTTCGGAGCAGTAGCTGGGATCTAGCTGGTATTTTGGGTAAAGTCTTTGGGCTTACTTGCTGATTCTCATTTCTTGCAAAAATATTAGCTGTTGGATTAATCAGAAAATTGAATTAATTTATACTGTAAAATGTAACTCATTGTGTGTTAGAATTTGTCTGCAGGAGAGCCCTGATCCAACCCTCACCTTCTCCCAAGAATCTCCTATTCAAAAACTCTGGCAAACGGAAGGATGTGTAGTTGCTCTGACTCTGTGACTAGAAATGAAGGAGGGGGAGGAAAAAAACCCCCACCACCCAGTTGGAAACTGATTGGTTTTTTCCTTAAAAAAAAAAAAAAGCTTGGGGTGGGGCGGGCGGGAAAAAGCCAGGATTAGGATCAAGAGTTGGGAAAACTAAGTAAACTATAAAATTAGAACTGTCTTCCCTGGTTGATGGGGCTGCGTTTCACCATGACCTATCGTCTGTAATTCAGGTTGTCAGTTCACCTCTTGGGATTGAGGTCAGACAGAGGAACACTACAATGTTTTGACCACATATAATTGTGGATTGTCTCAGTAGCAGTTGGTGGATGTTAGTGAGCGAGCTCACAGTTTCAGCGTCCATACATGCTCACGGCCACTGTTTGGTTAATGCAACAAAATTTTTGTTAGTTCATAGCTAATTCACTCTAAGGACATCTTTACAATACTTGCTGGAAGAGCAGATTCTGATGATACGAAATAGTATTTGCACTCTGAGAAGTTCATTGGATACATAATGGTATGTATACGAGAAAGTAAGATCCAGTTGACAAGGATATCAAGTGAGGTGATATGGTGGGACTATGCGTAACTCCAGGTCTCCTCCAAAGACAGTAGTTGCAGTTGCTCAGCCCTGCAACTATTGAGTTTGTCTCCTCTCATTTAATCTTTAAAATCCAAGCGTATGGGGTTTCTGCAGAGAAATTTTCATGCTATTAACAACTTTTGAGTACATAGTCTTTTGTATTATAAATAACATAATGACTTTATCTCTAAAAAAGTTGATTTGTATAGACAACTGTATTTTATTCTCCAAAGCAAAAACATTCTGTGAAGAAAATTAAATCCTTTTATTACATGGAGAACAGATTGACAGTCCCTGAATCCCAAATCCTTTGTGAATTGCACTTTGTTCTGGATGGAGGTGGAAATGTAACTGCCCTGGCAAGCAGTTGCTGTCATGGTAAATCGTTGTTTCCATATGGAGATGATTTTGCTTTCAGGGTGGGAAAGGCCAGATTTCTTTGTGCGGATGTCGGGCACTATGCAATCCTAACACGCCCTAAAGTGATCCAGTGAACAGCAGTCAGAAGTCTCACTGTTCCACATCTAGGGTCCCATAATTTGACTTCTGTTCTGCTGCAAACCATTCTTTCTCAGTTGGTCGGCACTAGTTTTCTAAAAAATAAGAAAATCATTATGATGGATTAGGTCTAACCTCTAGAGATTCTGGTAGCAGGGAGGAACAGCAGCGTATGTGTATTTGATGTGTAGCTGTCAGTTGGCAGGCCAACCGCCATGCTGCTCAGCATCTCAGGGTATGGTTTTTAGAGCAGCAGTTGGTAAAGTTGATCTGCAGATGGGTGGCCACTTTCCACATTGCTGTGCAGTCTGTTGGTTAAAACTAGATTAATTCCTACTTCTTATCCCAAAAGGAAAGAAGATGGAGAACCTCAGCACATTTCCAGGTGAAATCATACCAATCAGGCAAAAGTACTAGTCTAGCTAGAAAAATATGCCCAATCTTTTTGCTAGGTATGTTGACTCTGTGGATGTGCAGTATCAAAGCAAGGAAATTTGGCTCCATGCTGCTATTTATGTGGCAGTGACCACCGGTCGCCATGACCCAAGAGCAGAGGCCATGCAGATAAGTAGCTTGGCTGGCAAAGCAGCGTGACAACGCAGCTGGAAGCTGGCAGAAGTATCCAGGGTTGCAAGTGGAACCGCAGGAGTATGTGAACCACACACGCTCTTTGAGGTGACTCCTGACTGCAACACAAAAATCCTACAGCCATTTCTCATGAACACTGGTGCCAAATGTTTAGTGTCAGTGCGTCTACTTTGATCACCCAGTATTTGCATAGGTTCTGTGTAGACATGTCAAAGTAGGTGTGTAAAGGGAATTAAGGCATTCCCCAAATCTGCAGAATTAATTTTAGAATCTGCTTTAGGGATACATGAAATGTTGGTGTATTTGAAAGATGATCAGCTTGTAGGATTAAACAAGTGCTCCTGCTGGTAGAGAAGAATCAGCTCCTGTGAGAGGAAATGCTGATTAGCTGGGAGCTTCTTTGTTGACAACAAATCTGGCGAATACTTTGCAAGTTATGAAATGACTTCACTTGCATCAGCTATACAAGGGAATATGTTTGTTTTATCTTTTTATTGAAATTCGTGGAATTCTGCTTTCACAAGGACTTGAAATTGGCATTTCTTACAAAGGGCCATGACAACTTCCAGCTGTACTTCCCGGTAAGCTAAGTATGAGAAGAATTTGCGAGCGGAGTCACTAGCAGTAACTGTTCTGCTCAGCCGCGTTAGATGTTTGCGCTGTATCTCCAGGGGACTGATGGCCATCTATTCAAACGCTGGAAGGAGCAGTAAGTTGAAAAACAGGGCTCTGATGTGGGGGAACTTGGACTAGATGCCCGCTGTTGGTCACGGAGCCTCTCGCAACTGTGGTCATGAAAGAAGTTGTCCTCAGAGGGCTGAAACCGCCCGGCCCCTTGGCGGGCGGCCCGGGGACCGCATGTGGCGCGGGCAGCAACGGGCGCCTCCTCCCGCCCC
>NW_009229807.1:0-8615 GCF_000690835.1 Fulmarus glacialis
TGGGCAGGGGCAGCAGGCAGCAGGCAAGGACAGCGGTCAGGGCCAGCGAGCAGTGGGCAAGGGCAGGGGCAGCAGGAAGGGCAGTGGGTAGTGGGCAAGGGCAGCAGGCAGAGGCAGCAGGCAGGGGCCACGGGCAGGGGCAGCAGCCTCCCACCCTGCTACTCGTCAGCCGGCAGCAGCTCTCCTGCCTTCCTTGCTGACCGATTACACACTCTTCGATGAGCATGCAGAAGAGAAGATCAGCATCTGCACTGCTGTGTCACAGCACCCTTTTTCACTTTGTCACTTTGAGTGGCTTTGTGGAGGCGAAAAGTTCAGATCTGGACTTCCCTGAGAGGGGGGCTGCCCAACACCCACCTCAAACAAACCGATGTTTGGAGATTAAGATGGGAAGAAGTCAAGCCCAATGGTAGCTCCACTGATTTTTACAGAGGCCTTATCGAGCACAAAGTGTTTCTGTCTTTCCAGGACCGACTCCGGTGTCAGAGGGCTAGTGGGAAGCACAGACAAACACCCTGTTTCCTTCTTTGTGTGCTGCCTTTGCAGTATGCGTTTTGCTAACCTAATCAGATGAAGATAAACACCTTGCAATATACTGTATAACTGACGTCAGCTTTTTGTGTGCTTGGAATGATGTCAGCACCAGCTTTGCAACTACGCTCTAATCTCTTGAGCAGAAATAAATGCAGCAGCTAACCTATTACTTTCCACAAGCTGCCACACCAAGATTATTTTATTTTTCCCCTGCAGGCTATGGATGTTGTGCGAAGGAGGCAGGAGAGCCAGAACAACGTGATCCACTCCTGTCCTGAGCCATTTTTTGAGGAGTCTAAATGAATTTAAATTGAATAATAACTAGAATAAATGACACCTCTCAGCACACAAGTCAGGCTCATTTAGGCCCTTAAGAAATGGAATCCACTCATTTACATCGGCACAAATAATAT
Source organism: Fulmarus glacialis (assembly GCF_000690835.1). NCBI lineage: Eukaryota > Metazoa > Chordata > Aves > Procellariiformes > Procellariidae > Fulmarus > Fulmarus glacialis. The sequence continues at coordinate 948 of NW_009229807.1, forward strand.
CAAATGAATTTCTCAGGATTTACACTCCCATCACTGTAAATACGTTTTTCCTCACATTTATATACACTCACCAATATACTTAAAACTTTCCAAGCCAAATACGGCCTAGAGTTTCAAACTTCTATAGGGACCTCTGAGGAGTCATCTCAGGAGAATCAAAATTTCAACCAAATAGCCTAAATTGGCTTAATTCAGAAGTCAAAAAAAGCAGAAATGGAGGCATGGAAACTGGTACCAAGAATGTAACCATCAAGGACATTGGGAAAAGCAAAAGTCAGTGCCAGAACTGGCCTGATTTAAGGTTGTTGGTTTTTTTTCTTTTTTTGAAAGAAATTTTCCTCGGTCGTTTTTCATGTTCCAGTGGAATTACACCATATTACAGGTCATTTATACCCTGCTTTACTTACACTTTGATTTCAATTTGTCTCATCGTGTTACCAATTTTCAACATTTGCTTCTACTGAAAGAATAGGAAAGTTACAAGCTAGTTAAGTTGTTAGCTATACTGTCACTTATTAAATTAGCAAGTTTTTCATAGAAACCTTAGACAAAACTTTAAGAATAAAGAACTGATCATTACTAATTCTTTTGCTATTCATTATGCTATTAGTCACAGAGCTCACTCATACATTTCCAAATTTCAACATAATCATTTCAGGATGAGGAGTATTATTTTTTCCCCTTCCCAATAATTTTTCCTTGGCATCATCACATTTCATACCCTTCCTCTCTGACTGCCAGGAAAGTGTGGTTTGGGGTTTTAGGGGCTTGGGTTGGGTTTTTTTTTATTTTTTCTTTTCAGAAACACAGGTTTACCAAGGTTATTTCACCTCTAAGAGAATGCATTTTTAATTGACTTGTTTATCCCCATAACACATGCACACCTCAGTAAGGCTAAGGGATCAGGTTATATGACATCATGGTGCCAAAGGAATAATTGTCACTTGTTTGTGCAGTCCTGAAGAAGAGCCTGTAGCTTGAAATCACACACAGTGCTGCACTGACAAAATAAATGTTGTGGTAAATAACAAAATAAAAAAATTTTTTTCTTTTTTTTTTTTTTTTTTTTTTTTAATTGGGAGGGGTAGAGGAGACAGAGGGGTTGGGGGGCCTCTGCTCCCAAAGTCTGCCATAGGGTCACATTCTGTGAAATGGTTTTGTTTTTAGACATGGCTTTTCACCCTGCGCAGTTGTAAGAAGATCATCCCTTTCCCCAGGACCTGGAGGCAGCTAAGCCCATCTGACAGTCTCTGCTCAGCAAAATCCTGCATCCCACTGCAGTTGCTACCCAAATCGAGGGTTGAGCAGCGCTAAGAAAGCTGTTGAGGCATTTATGCAGCAAGCAGTGCTATACCCGTACTCCACTAACAGCACCCATGAAGCAGGAATCAGCTGTTTGAATCACAGATCCCCCTCTCAGGTTTCACTTTAGGGACAAGGAAGCTCCGAAAACAAGGCACCCCTTCAGCATTTTACAAAGCTGACTTCAGCTGCCAAAGGATTCCTCCGCAGCAACACCAAGAAAGCTTTTGCCTCAAATAAAAAATTCACTGCAAACGAGCAATCATTAGTCAGCCGCATTTTTCGTATAATTACTGGCAGTGAAAAAGCAAGCGTGCAGGTTGCTGTAAAATAAGGTCTAACTACTTCCACCCAAACAGAACAGAAGCCATTCACATAAGTTTTAGTGGGGGAGAGGGAAATCCTCGGCGCTCCCCCCTCCCCTTCTCTCTATGACTGATTACAATCTGCTTTTTTCTATAAAGCACATTTATTGTGGGAGTTTGATTTGAAAGAGTTTCAAGCAATTTAAACTTTGGCTGCAGGCTTACAGATCATTTAAAAACTGATCTTCAAGTGTTTCTACATGTTAATAACTTTTCTGGTTGGTGCTATAATCAACCTTCTTAATTTTCAACCTACCGACTGAAATATTCAACACATGCCATGAATTACCTAGGATGAAATCATGTAGTACAAAGTTAGCCCACCTGACAGTAATCCCTATGCTAGCAGTTCTGGTGCAATACTGATTTTGAAGTGGAGAGGTTTGGAGCTGGGGGGTTTCTTTAGGGTTGATCATCAGCCACCTATAGCTTTTTCAAACCATAGAGCTGCTGAAAACAGACTGACTGCATCCTGGTTCAAATCAAAGCCCAATTCAAATGGTCTTTTCTTAATGGACCAGGATTCATCTGTCCTGCCTCATGTTCACAAAGCACCTTATTACTCCACATGCACTTCTATGTGATCTCATTATCTGCATCTATTAATTATTATCCAAGATGAATGACAGAAACAGAATCTGGCCTTAAATAAAAGACAGTAAATCAGGAGGTGCTATTTCAGATCCATCCTTTCCAGAATTGAGGTGCAAGTGCAAGATGCACATTTCTCTAGGACTTTGGAAAGTGCAAGTGCCAACTTGCTCCACTCTGGTATCTCTTTCCATCAGCTAAAGAGACAATCACCATCGCCAAAAAGACATAGTTCTCACTGCACTTCAATACCCTCCTCGAAAAAGGTAAATGGGCTTGGTAAGTGGTAGGAACAAGCCAAAAGAAAACAAACAAAATAAAAGCCTGTTTCATTCATAGCAAGCGGTAAAATTTTTGATGAAAAGGCTTACAGTGTTACCTTGTAAATGTAAGTGCTAAGCTTTCTCAGCTCACAGGTCTGGCAAGAGCTTGTTAGCAGCACAAAAAATACCAGCTAAATGATCCTAACAGAGCAAACTCCTGCAGCACCTCAGACATTCAGTAAGAACATTGTTCACCACTGAAGTTTAGTTAAATATGCACAATTTTATTTATTGAAGAGATTAGGACAAAAACATTAAACCAAATACATGACAAAGCACCAGAGGCAGTAAAACCCCACCATGCACATCACCAATCTTTCCTCCTATAAGGTACTTATAAAATAAAAAAAGTCCTTCTTGACACAGCACCATCTTCAGAGTGTAAAAACATTACTCCTTTATATTCTTAGTTACCAAAATAGAACCAAGGCAGGTCAGCTGCAGCTAGCTTTGTCTCTTGATAAAGAACTGTGAAACATCCTCTTGAGAGTGGGACCATAACTTTCCTGCAAGGCAGGCAAATAGCATCCATACGTCAAATGCCAAGTAGCTGTACGCACATGCCACATACTATAATTAAGCACAAATTCAAGTAACATTTACATACTACAGAGTCCACATGTACCTACCCAAAAAACATGACCACTTCACAAAACGTATACAGGCAGTAATATCAGAACAACTGAGGTACTGGAAACACAAATATTTATGCCAAGAGATTTCAATATCATACAGCAATATAAAAGCAGTAATAAAAACATTTGCCAGTCTAAATCAAATAAAGCTATCTAGAAAAAGAAGCTAAATAAAAAGTTATTTAGGGACAGAAATACCTGAACAGAAAAGAAGTGTGTTAACTACAGCATGTAACATGTCATCCCAAGTCAACCCGTAATTGAAGTACTGGCTTAATACATCACTACTGTGACATTTTCTTCAATAAATAGAATAAGTCTTGACAATACAAAAGGTGCATATTACTGTGTATGTTTCAAGAGGAATATCTGTAATATAAATGTTCAGCTTATTAATACCCTCTTATTTCTTATTCTGGACATAAACAAAAATCAAACCCAAACAATTCTTTTCCCAAGTTGAGAGGAATTCAAAGAAAAAACCCAAAATACTCTTCTTCAATAATAAAGAGCCCTCTATTTACATGTGGGCTAGTCAGTTAAAGAAGAGATCGGTTCTCAGATAAAGACACGATTAAGGGCTTTCTGCCCTCTCTAGTCATATACGTGCAGCATGGCAGATATGGAAGCCAGTATCTCATATCTTTAAAAAAAAAAATTATACAGTTTTCTTCTTTTTTTTCCCTATTATAGCAGTAATGCATCTGGAAGTTCGAGTTATAATAGCTTCCTGCAACAAACCATTTGACACAAAACAGAACAGCTTGTTAAATGAGAGTTACTTCCCCTTAAGGGAACAAAGCATTAAAATGTCATTTCCTGACAAGAATATTAAGTAGTTTATTTAGAAGAAATGAGTTGAAAATAGCTATCAAGAGACATGAACTGAAATTTTGTTTGTTTTTAGCACCCACTTTTCATGTCCGTCTTTGTGCACCTAATTTTTTTCTTAAATTAATCCCATTAATTATTAGACACCCGATTAAAAAAAAATGTTAGCCAATTGTACTTTCCCTGAATAATGGCTGAAGTTAAATATCTAACAGTGCGATGCCAAGATGTGAGCTGAGGCAAAAAAGTTTCTATTTTTCGTGAGTTACCACTATTTTTAATGGAACAGAAACAGGAGTGATACAGCTGCACCAGAATTGGCATGTGCAGTCTCCTTGGCTCCAAAAAGGTGAGAAGCTACAATTGCTCCATGCTGCCTTTTCTCCTCCAAATCAATCTAACCTGATAGCAAGCTCCCCCCGCCCCCCCAATCTGTCCCCATGCTACATTTGTTATATTAGCTCCTTGTGGAGGTTCCTTCTCAATCCGAGGACCTCTGAGTGTCTTTTGCTACCAAGCTAGGCTGATGCAGGATGTGATTTAACACGGTCAGGAAGGGCTCCTTCATGTGTCCATCATGTTGTGTACCTTCTGAACACCAGTCTTTGTGCTCAGTTAAAGAACGGGTCCAAGTCTTCTTCCATGTTGACATCAGGCACCAGCTGATCTGATACTTCCTTAGCACCATATCCTGAATTCGATACGTTAAAATCTGTAGAAAACCATGGATGGTCCAGAATTTCCTGTGAAGTCAGCCTTTCCGATGGCTCCCGACGCAGTATGCTACGTATGAGGCATTTTGCCTTGGGGGATAGAGTTTCTGGAATGTTAAACTGCCCACGACGGATCTTGCTGAAGAGGGAACTAGGCTCAATGTCATGGAAAGGATAGCGTCCAACTAGCATGGTATAAAGCATGACACCTAGACTCCATACGTCCGCTGCTTTGCCAGAGTAGCTGCCATTTGTGTTCAAGATCTCTGGACTCACATAGGCTGGGCATCCATGCTTATCAGAAAGAGAGTCATCATTTCCTCTTAAAATATAAGCATCTTCTAGGCTTTCCAATTTCACTCTAGTCCTGTGGGCAGAAAAACCAAAACCATCAAGGTAAGCAAACATCAAAACACAAATTCCTAGCTGTTACAATTACATGGTTATAACAGTAATACTCTGCAAAATTCAACAACCGCAGAAGCGCATCAGTTTAAAATCCCACTCACAGCACTTGTTACAGATAATTGATACTGTCTCTTCTGAACTGGTTAGAGATACTAGAGACGTATGGGGAATACTGCCACACACCCAGCTACAAGATTTCAAATACAGTTATGTCCAGTAAACTCATTAGTAAGTCTTAAAAAGACGAAAGTAATTGCCATCTTCATGTGTTTGGTAAATTTTACATGGATGTGATTTCCAAAAGGAGACATAAACCTCAAATTTTTTTCTGTGTTGGCTGCACTCTAATGTACCTGTGTAGGACTCGCCCAAATACAAGCCCAGCCCTAACTAGGCACGGTTATTTTGACACCTTCACACTGGTGAGCAGTTACTTGCACCTGTTATTCCACAAGGTTTAACAGGAATAAAATGGTCACTCTGACCCTAAATGATCTCTCTGATCAACCAACATTTTTCTTTATCCCAGCATTAAGGAAGAGCAATTTTAACAGATTTCAGTCTTCCTAAATAGACTTTTGGGCAAAGGGAGATCAGATGAGCTGAATGCCAAGATTAACAGCAAGCTTATCTACCCAGCCGAACCCGAGGAGCTTCTCATGTTGGAATGAACAGAGAGGCTAGCAAAGGGCTTGCAGAGACATGACAAGGATGCCTTATCTAGATTGCAAACTCCTCCTGCCTGCAAAGCACTGTGAACTTGTCATTGTGCTGCAGTAATTATCTCTGCAAGAGAATTTTCTTCCCTTATGGATATCACACAGGAGCAGAAAAAATGATGCCGAGTTGCTTGTCATAGCACTAGATGAACACAACCTTTCTTTCCTTTTAATTCTCACTGCTAGCATCTGTAACTATACTTAAAAATCTGTCCCTGTTAAAGGCATCCAAAAGGATTACCAATTACCCTTTAGACTATTTGCCAGCAACGGTTGGTTTTGAGAGCAGAATCACTACAACCCAACAGGACTTGTCCAGTGCATCTGGATGGAAGGGTGACCCAGCAGTAGTGCAGGCTTTCTTTTCAACAACTCGGGATCATAACTCAACTTTGGGTATTACTGTCCTCGTCCCTCAACCTCACCAGTCTGTTTGATCACTCTTAGCCGTGTGTCATGGCCACGTTCCCATACCACAGACATTCACAGGCAGGGACTGAACTTCATCCCAGAAAGCAGAACTCGCGTCTCTTGACTAAAGCACATCATTTAACAGGCATTAAAACAGACAAGGAGAGCCCTGTTTCTTAAATGTTTACTGAAGACAACATTGCTTGGGCTTGAGTTGCAAAAGGCAGCTGGGCCAGCTTTGGCTTAGACTTGGTTCCAGGGCAGCTCAGCGCTATCTTCTTTGAACCAACAGAAGAGCATTTTACTCCGTGGAGTACTCCAGAGGCAACTGTGCCATAAACTCTCATAATGACACTTGGACCTTTTCAACAGCTAGAGACGTTTACTAGCAGAGGTGAAAGCCCCTTTGGCAACGTGCCTCGAATCAGGAAGTCATAAATACAGAATTCAGAATACCTGGCTCCCAAGCACAGTGTGTCAAGGCAGCTCCCTCTCTCCTTAAATAGGCCAGTGTTTTCTCCTCCAGTGAGGATGCTGACGGGGTTTGCGTAACACACCTGCTTCCTGATTAATTACCCATTGCCAGCCTAACAGCACTTCTCCCGGTGATGGACAACCCCCTCATTAGCACTCAAACAATACTTTACAGCAGCAGTAACTCACACAGGAAGCTGGCTGCAAGGGGAAACTTAACTACAATTATCAAGACCACAGCAATTTCCCTCTGTACACGGCTCAGAGGGTCCAAAACGGGAGAGTGACTAGAGTCCTTTCACGATGCTCAGCTTCGACATGTTCCTGCACCTGCACAGTATAGGAAAAGCAGCTAGGAGAAACGCCCTGAGGAAAAAACACGCCAAGGAGGGCAGAGACCAGAGAAGAGGAAATGAAAGGGAAGGCAGGGACATGAGTTCTGGTTCCATTTGCATTGCCCACCTCAGTTTTTCCATAGAAAAGTATGTGTAGCAATAAAACAGTCAGGCCAGCTACTCAAACATGCATTAAGTCAGTGAACTGCCAGACAGGAAAGCATCAACTCACTCCTGCTAACTAACAGAAGCAGAACACACACAGTGGGGCAGATCATGCTATTTATAAACAACTTACAGGAGGGAATACAGCCCCCCCACATGCTCTCCTGCCATCCCAGTGTCAACAGCGCAGGGAAATGCTGTTTACTCTCCCATCCTATTTTACATTTCTGAGAGTTGCCAAAGAATTTAGAGAAACGGTTCAATGAGAAGCTTTTATATTACAGAAAATTATTGGAATTCCCTAATCTCTTATTTTCTACAATGGACGCAGTACAAAACCACAAAGGGCAGACTGCAAGGTGTGTCAAAAAATTCATAGAATCATAGAATCATTAA
>NW_009229808.1:0-5018 GCF_000690835.1 Fulmarus glacialis
ATTCTATGATTCTATGATTCTATAACTAAACCATTCATTTTGTGGTCACAATCAATAGTGTTTAGAGTTTAACTACATGATTTGTGCCTGCAATCAGGTATTTGGACATCTAAATACTCCAATTACTCGCACCTGTAATTGATTGCCAGTGCAAAATTAGAGGTTGCATTTTAAAATGTGGCCCACAATGAAAAACAGAAGGATGCCAAATAAAGAAAGATGTTCTATGCTAAAGTGCCAGAGTAGTCTAAAATGATTATTGTTCGAGTATGACACCAGGCAAACAACATCTGCCAATCTCATAATACAAGTAGATACAAAACATGGAAAGAATGAGATTCACCAAAATAATCTTTTGTAAACAATAATCAAAACAGCTTATTTTCATTCTTTGCATACTTTGCAGACTACTGCTTTATAGACATGAAATAGTAGTGAGAGTTATGCTGTGCTAGGCACTCTGCAATTAAAAAATGAAAATACTGAAAAATTTCAAAAAAATTAGACATCTAAAAATTTGTGGGATTTCATAAATCTATTATGTAACCATCTACCATTTAGACTTTAAAAAAACCTGGCCTATAATTCCCACTTTCCTGGAATTTATAATCCCATTCTCATTTTGCTAAATTTTATTATGCAGGTTTTTTTTTTTTTTTTCATGTTTTGACATTTGATTGGAAGTATTTTGAGAATAACTTCAGCAAAAAGGAAGCATTTTAACATATAGGAAAAAAATCTCAATTTTCAGTATCAATATTTAACCAATAGCTGGTTTGGATTTCTTTTTTCATAGTTACTTACATTTCCCTGCCCACACCCAAAAATTCATAGTGAAAAATTGTATTTCTCTGTCAGTTTTTTTAATTTGTTTGGTTTTAAATGTATACCAAGCTTACAAATAACCCCCATATATTTACCTGTACAAGCCCTGTAAATAGTCTATACAGACATGTTAAATAAGGATATTTAATAAGGACAAGGTCAAACAAAAAAAAGAGCTATGTGTGTGAAATTTCATTGGGGTGAAAGAACAGAAAACAGAAAAATTAAGAAATAGATTTTTTTATAACGAGTTAAGATTGTTATGAAGTATTTAATTATGAAAAATTATGTGATATTTTTGTCTTTTATATTCTAAGCCCTTCTTGTCATAGGGTAAATATGGTAAGAATTGGACAGCTAGACTAACTGAAGATGACAACAGGGGAAAGGACAAAGAAAAAAGTCTGTTGTAATTTAATTTTAAAAGGTACCATCATTTATTTTCAGTTGGCATTCAATTTTCAATACACTCATTTTAAAATGCATTACTGTTTAGTTTTGAATGTTATGGTAATTTGGGAATTGACTTAGCTTTTCTCAGAGTTACAGATATGAGGCATATTAATGAACATGAGTTTCAGATGACAAATGGTGCTTGAAGTTTCCATGTCTTTTAATTCATTTTTGATTAGAACATGGATGTTTTCTGAAATATAGATGGCATTTGCCAGCCAAAATGGTCATCTGATTTCAACATACAATGTGATGCTTCAGTGAAGTTTGAACTTTGGAGTGATTTAAAATTCATTGGTAATAGTGCTATAAAGGCCATGTTCTCTGGCTCAGAATGCAATAAACTGCAGGATAGTATCTCCTTTGCAGCCACATTGAACCTTCAGTCTATTTCATTTATGGCTTTTTTTTTTTTTTTTTGAATGAATGCTATGCTAACCTGTGAGTTCCAGCCGTGCTTCATCGTGCTTACATTGTCAGAAGCAGGTGCTGGTACATAAGGATTTTACTAAGGGAAGGAAAGTGAGTGGCATAAACTGAATTGTATTTGTTTAGAACACAACAGAAATATATTTATGCCTACCCATTAAAAAACTAACACATGCAGATTAAGATGAATTCTGGGGAAGATAAATTCATTTTGGTATATATTTGCAAACCCAGGATTATGTTTGTAATAACAAATCTGGATCAGTTAATGTGAAATGATTGAAAACAAAACATTAAAAAATGGATTTTTCACTTTCAATTTTTCTTCCTACTCAGCTCAGAAAAGATTACAATTTAAAATATTTTCAAGATTCCCAATGCTTCCAGAATACATAAATAAACCAGATGGTAGAGAGCCTTAATTGATTCTCCCCCTTTTTTTTTTCAAGGAGTACAAAAGCCAAGTCCTGGTCATTTGCACAAAGTGAAATCACCAATTATGTTATCTTTAAAAATGTTTTTTTTATACTGTTGTTCATCAGTTCTCATTAAATATAGCTGCTCCATTTTTCCACTCTGGATATATAAATTACCTTTTTACTCGGAGTGCCACATGATGCTCTGTGACGGCTCTGTGTTTAAATCTTCACATGAATCCTGTGCTTGCCTGTGCATAACAATAAAAATACTCATCACTCTTCACTAAAGCTCTAACCCTTCCAGGAAGATGCAACTTCAAATGTGTGCATCAGGGAGCAGCAAGAGTAGGGCTGCTCCTCGAGAGCGAACAAGCCACGAACCAAGGGTGACTCCACCTGGGGCTGCGTCCTCACCAACAGGTGGGGAACACAGCAGGCTGAACACAGCAGGCAATGTGGTCCATCAACAGGCACAGACAAGGAAGTGATGGACCAGGTCCAGGGTCCTTCCATGGAATCCAGCCTGGAGCAAAAGCAGACAGGGCCAGAGACCAGGCTGAAGACAAGGCTACAGCATGAGGCCAAAGTCCATCCAGGAGACAGGGCCAGAGACAAGGCTGCATACAGCATATACACAAGGAGTCCAGGAGACAACCTACTCACAACACAGGACGAAGGTCTATCTGTGATGCAGGGCCAGAGGCAGGGCTGGAGATGCACACCCAAAACAAAACTCAGGCAGTGACTCACCTTGCTCCTCCTTGCACTCTCAAAGTATTGTATTCAGCTGATAGACCACCAGATTCTGATACCTCACTTACTATGGGAAATTTGCTCCACATATTTTTAATACCTTAAGTTTCTGTTACATCTATATTAATATTTGAAGATATCTTTATTTTCACATCTTTTTATGAAATTGTTCAATACATATTACCATTTGGGAACATTCCCCTTGAAGGCATAAATGCAAGATGGCTCATAAACTCAAGTCATTCACTGACAATTGGATAGGAAATTTTAGAATCTTCCAGTATTTCCTCATCAATTATTTTACCCGATGACATCTTGTGTACTGTTTGGAAATTATTATGCCTCTTTTATTCCTTAAGAAAATCTTTTAGAACATTGATGTTTTCTGAAGGCTTCTTGATGGGCAGGAATTAATGGCACCTTGAGATAAAAAAGACACAAAGTATAGACGTTGATTCCCAGGAAGAGTGTGGTATGCTATTACCTTTGCTGTGTATTTCATGTTTTCACTTGATTCAGCAGTGGTATCACATGAATATTTAATAATGTCTACAGTGGGGGGTTTTAAACTTTTTAATCCTACTGATAGCTGTGCAATGAAACCTGAAAACAGACTGGCAGTAGTTTAGTTTGTACTGAATTGTTGAATACTTGCCCAAAAACCACTGAAAACCATGAAAGGCTTTCGCGGGTGTTGGACAGTGCCTCTTGATATTCAAGGCTGTTAGTTGATGGCAGATGCAAGATGGCAAAGTCACTTACAGGAAAGAAGACATTTCCACCCATCAATGTTTATGGAAAATTTCTCATTAACTGAAGTTGATACTTTCATATGCACACTGAACAGGAATAGGAAACTATATATTCTCTGTTCAAATAAAGTCTTTAGTATTATTGATTTGCTGTGAAACAAACTCAGGTGAGTATGAAATTTGTTTAGGACTGCAGCATACAATGAAATTTAATTCACCTTAATCACTTGTAAATGCTCTGTTGACTCTGATTATTTTGAAGGAATTATTCATGTGAGTTTCCTATATTTGACACCAGAAGAAGCAAATAAGCAAACTGAAAGTTCTTCACAATATGATGTACTGTACTGAGAGCATGAGAAAAAGATGTTGAATAATTACACTGAAAGTGTTTTAGTAGATGTCATTAATTTTACTTTGCTTCTACTGAAGTCAACATATAGAATGTTTTATAGCATGGCAGACTGTAAAATTTTATATGGTTTATTTCTTTCTCTATGTCAAAGAATCAAAGAACTACAGATTTCTGCGGTAAAGAGTAGTGCAAGTGGTGAGGTACCAGCAACACCTGTACTCAGCTGAGGTTTCTGCTGTGGAAGACTAAGTTCAAGACCCTAAAGTTAAATGCCTGATAACGCAGAAGGCATGAACACCATCCAAGTCCACAGAAGGGCTTAGTCTGCTAGACGTCATCATTTATGCATGACACAGAGGATCCTTACTGTGCTGAGCACAGACCACAGCAGCTATAGATGTTTCCATTCACAACCACAGGTTGTGATGCCAACTCTACGTGCATGAATCTAACCTCTGCTGATTCTTTCCTAGGATTGGGACACCAAAAACTGTCTTTCTCAGACACATATCTCTCTTCATGGGAGAATGCCTCAGCCATCAAGATATAGGCTATACTGTGGACAAATAGAGGCGAGAGGCTGTCCTCCAGCTTTCAAATTATTGTTGAGCAGAATCAAGATTCACTATGTCAAGAGAAAAGCAAGTTAGCAAAGTTAAAACTTTTTAGTCTTGCAACCTAGAGACAAACATTGTTACATGCAAAATCTCGCTATCTGCAAAAAGGGGACAGAGCATTTATATGTAGGTCTAAGAATTTATTGTTAGTTCAATTAACAGTTTAACAATCTAATTAGCAAAGAACAAACCTCTCTTTTTATCAGTCCAACTCCAAGAACAATAATGCTTCTAGTCTAAATTACGTAATTATTACAGAAAAGCCTCATCCACAGTTCAAACTGTTATACTTCCTAATATCATTTTCTTTGATATTGCACTCACCCCTCCAAAGACTTTCTGGGCCCTAAAATTGACAATCAAGCATCACTATTCCTGAAAAAATGGGGGGGGGGGGGGGGGGCGCGGGGGGCGG
>NW_009229808.1:5049-13025 GCF_000690835.1 Fulmarus glacialis
CACACACGTGCGTGAGTATGTGTGAGTGCATGTAGGTGTATTTTAGCAAGCCATCAGTGTCCTGAGTTCTTTGCTAGGAGGAGTATGATGTTCCTGGTGAAGGTTTCTGCCTCACTCAGCTGCTCACTTGCTCTTTCTTCATCAGTTCCCAGCAAGGTTTTTACTATCTAATTAGCTAAATACACATTAGTTGTCAGCTAGAGTTGCAAGTCCTCCAATGGACTTCAATTTTGGACCTGAAACTTCTAAAAAGGGAGTACCAGCATATGTATCGTCTGAGTTACTTTCAAGTTTAAAAATCCCTGAGTTTTTGTTCAGGTATTATTCAGCCAATTTTGTATGTGAAACCTCTTTTTATATTACAGCTATATAAAATCCAAACAAAATCTATTCTGCCAACCTTGTATGTCCTTTCCCTTCAAACTAGACATTCAAGAACATATTTAAATTGTGGATCAAGCAGTATATAGGCTTAATTACAATCTAATGGTAGAATTCATCTGAGAATAAACTGAGCATTATAGTGAAAGGAGTATGAAATACTCACATAAACACTTCTAATGCTCATTCATTTTTCACATAAACAAAGGTATTGTTTGCCAAAGTGTAAAATTTAAACAAAAAAATAAACAAAAAAACAGAAAGCAAAATGAATAAAAAATGAAGTAATTTAGATTTCTGTTCTCAGCTATATATAATTTTTAAAATTGTCCTATAACAAGATTCTCAAAACTTAGTGCTTAAAATTAATGTATAAGTGAACTTAGAAGCCCTGGTTTATAGGAGGGAGTGAATGTGCTTGAAATTCCTGTTGTAGCACTCACTTCAGTTGTAAAACTAAAATTTCACAGTTGCTCTTGAAAATGCCATTATATGAATTCAGGTACTTCAGAAACCCTTAGCTATCTGCCTCATGCTAACAAACTTAGTAGACTATAGTTTTGCCTTAGAACAGTATAGCAGATGTTATCTGAAGATGTCCTGTGCTGGTTTGCACTTAGCACACTCCTGAATTACCAATGGTATGATTCAAGACGAGAAGGGTTTTTGTAATAGATATTACACTTACATGGAATGGTCATATGGAAAAGTCCCTATAAGAACAGCACTACTGGATGAAACCAAATATCTGTTTGATCTAGTATCATTCTGCAGTGGTGGTCAGAGTAGTTGTACACAGAAGAATATGAGACAAATATAGGGATATTTATTCTTCCTGTCACATAATAATTTCATTTGATGCCCCTTCTTTCTTGTATTGTGAATAATTACTCCCTGTGCCACCCACAATTACAGACTACTATTATACTCTCCCTGAGCTGTCTCTTTTCCAGGTTAAACAGCCCCAGTCTATCCCACAGTTAAAATAATTTCTGTGATCATTGTTGTTATTCCTACCTGTATCTTTTCTAAGTGTACCACATCATTTCTGGCATTGAACAACCAGAATTGTACTCTATTAAAATGCAGATGTACCATGGATTCTTAAATTGCAAATATTTCTCTCTCATTCCTTTCCTACCAATCCATAGGATTCAGATTGTTGGTTGTTGGGTTTTTTTATCACTACTGAGATTTTATGTTTCCATAAAATTATCTATTATAACTCCAGATGCTATCTCCTGAATTGTAGTAGTTTGTTCTGAATAAGCTTCTAAATAACAACCCACAACATTTTCAGGTACAAGTATTTGTGTATGTAAATCTTGCATGTTCAGTTATCCATTTGTTATATTTGTAAATTACCCAATTTTGTTGCAATGTGGGTTTGTGAATACACAAAGCAGATGTGATTAACTATATTGTGATCACGTTTTTAAGGGCCCTAGATCTGATTCTCATTGGCCTCAAAATCCCTTTTGACCAAACTGGTACCCACTCTAAAACTACTGCCAGCATGATTATAATGTGTTTTAATTTAGACAATATTCACATTCAGATTGAAACTCATGCTAGAACAATCCAAAGGGCTTTCATTTGCACAGGATGACTGCAGCTAGAATATGGAGACATGAGAGATGTGTAAAAATGTACTCACTCTAATGCCAGGTGACCCAGGATTGCATGACTAGGTCACAGTCTCATGTTGGCTGTGGACTCTTTAATACTTGCTGCATACTTGCCCTGCTATCCTGTATTTATTTCCCCTTTACAATTAACAGGAGTTATAATTTAGAATCAAATTAAAATGAGTTGTAATTTAGGATTAAATTGGTGGGAACATCATGCTGATGAGAAACTACATCATAAAAGTCTACACAGTGACTAACTATATATCACAAAACCTCCACGTATTAAAAAAATGGATTAATTAAATACTTTTTTGTTGCTTCAAGTAAGCAAAACGCTTCTAGATCATTATGTTCCTGTATGATGCAAAAGACTGGTGATATAGGGGAAACGAAATATTTCCATGGATTTCATTTAAGTGTCCACAGTCCACAGAAAAACCTCTACAGTGGTGTAGCTGCAATGCAATAAGGAAACAAAATCTTAACCATCCAACCTGATACATTGCCCCATTGTCTCTAAATATTTGTTGAGAAAAGAAGAGACACATGTCACAGCTCTTGATTTTGTAATACCTTACCCATAAACAAAGACTTTTTACAATGTCCTAATTTCTGAAAATCAGACTGTATCATTGTCCAGTGCAGCTATGGGTCATAACATATATGTAAATGTGTTTTTCATTATTTTTCCATAGTAACTACAGACACCCCTCTACAATACTCCTAAGTTTCAAGATCTTTTTCCTTTTCCTTCCCCTTTCCCCTTTCCTTCCTCTGTTGCCTTCCCTTCCCTTTCTATAGCTGTCCCTAAACCTATCTCCTGAGCTACCAGCAGAACCCAAGTGCAATAGCAAAGCATTGCATTCAGTGTTCACATCTGATAGAAAAAGGATCTTATGAAAGAATACAAAACATCACTGGTATCAAAGCAAATACTTTCTTAATACAATGGCTGCATAGTATAGAAAGAAGGATCTAGAAAAGAAAGATGTGGTCAGTTTAACCTTTTCATAACATTTAATAATAAAAGGTACACTTTAATTTATTCCAACTCAAAAAATTGGCATATTACATATGGAATTACTGTGAAAAGAATGTTTAAGTTGTACGCTGAATGAAATTCAGTCTCACAGTTTTATAGAAGTACAGATTGGCTTTTGATTTGCCCCAAGGCACTTCTGTTCTATCTCCTATGTAAAATCAGTTGCTGCTAATTCCTTGATTTGTTTTACAGAGCCACCACTTTGGATGATTAAAAATCTTTTATGTTGGAGTACTTACTATTTTTCATTAGGCAGTGTGTTAAAGGAAATAGGAGTCTATCTTTGTTGGGGATAGAAGACCTGGGGGGAATGTTCTGAATTTCTGAGAAACCTTTAGATCTTTGGGGATGGCAGGAAGGGGAAGTTTCCATTTCTTTTGTTGTTGTAATGTGAAATTCTCTGAAGATTTTCTTCCTGAAAACATATTTTCTAATGAAGCTTTTTTTAATTTGTCAAATGCAGTTCTTTAATTAAACAGATGCAATAACAAAGCAAGTTTCTTCAAAATTCACAAAGAATGATCAGTCACAGCTTTGCAAAGCAGGAAAACAGAAGTTAAGGTTCTGAGGTGTGCCCAAGAATTCAGGTTCAGCAATTAGAAGTGAGATTCTGTACAGGACCTTAGAGCACGTTATGTTTTATAGTCAGTCCAGCCCAGCACTACTGCTGTTCATCCGCAGGATTTTATGGCCCCTTGGCCTCTCCTCAGACGTCACATAGAACAGGCAGTGCAGACATCGGGAGAAGATGCTATAATTTCAAAGTACTTTGGTGCACTGTGTTTAAGCCCACTAACTGAGGGTATATCTAGTCTGTGGGCCAGTTGCTCTGTCAGTTGTAATGCCAGTCATCCCGATCAGAGCTCTGAATGTAACACACTGCAGCTCCCATAGGACCTGTACTCCCAATTTCCTTCTCATGGAAACCATGGTATGGGGAAGAAGAGGAACAGAAGAAACTACCCATGTTTTGTCCCACAGTGAGTCGACATGCATCTGGGATGTGTACTTCATTGGAGACCAGGAGAGACATCCCAGACTGAGAAGTTTGGACGTAGCCTTAGAGAGGTCTGGACAACCGCCCGAGTGACAGCACACTCCTGTGGTCACCAACAAGGTCCAGCACTTCATAAATTTCCACATTGTCTCATGTTGCACCCAAAATCAACTCTGTCCCTTTCACCTTGAGTCCTACCACATATGTTGTGAAATAGCCGTTGGAAGCAGTTTTATAGCTATCTTCCTCAATTCCTTTTCTGGAGGATCCTGTAACCAGGAGCTCGGGGACAAGCAGTAAAGACACTGCAAGCACAAGGCAATAAAATATTTAACTCCAGTGTTTCCTGCAAACATAACCACTTCTTTCAACAGTAGATGATAGTGCTTTGCATCTAAACAATGTAGGTACCCTAACTACAATGTTCATCCACAGAATGGAAGAACAACTGAGCTAATTTCTGTGCAACAGTATATAAGGAAAATTAACCCAGTGATGTCCTTCTTACAAATATCTCTGCTGACATAAATTCAAATACCTTCTAGTGTCACTTCCTTTCCCTCCTTGCTAAGAACAAGCAGCTCTCCAGCATGATGGTGGTGAACAGGGTAGTACAGTACATTTGGCTGATAACAGCAGTAGGTTAATTCTGTTTCAGAATATGGATATTACACATTTTTTCCATGTAGAACAAACTTAAGCCTTCTGTCAATGATCATACCTTTTTAGTTACTAGATCTGTGCCCAGTGTTCTTGCCACAAGGTTGGAGAGGCTAACAAGGTCCACTAAGAAAAAAAAACTGCTTAGAAAAGTTTGTAAGAAGCCAAAGAATATTTCTGTATCCTGTATTCTTTAGACTGGTCTTTCTGTCCTCCGGCTGCCTGCTGAGACTTGCTTGCAATGTTATCTGTCCCCTACCCTTGAACAACAACAAAGGCGTATAAAAAATGTGCCCTTTGGAAAGGGGAAAAACTTCCTGAGTATACATCATCAGAAAAACAGTAGTTATGAACACTGTGACAGTTGCCCCCTGCACGCACCCTACATGTGCTTCATGAGCTCCTGAGTTCTGCTTATCATTGATATAGTGCCTCATTCACCTGCTCTGCTGGAATATAAATAAGATCTCTAGGGTTGAAAGAAAAGGTTAATATGCAACGTATAAACAATACCAGAATCTCAGCTTACAGAAAATAACCAGTTATGCTAGTTGGGTGGAACACAAATTGAATTTCTGAGAAAATGCCTGTTGTTTGAGGACAGAGAAGCCTATTTGTCAAGAACAGAAAGGGTTAAATCACAGTGCAAGGACTGAAAGCACTGCTCATGGAAACAAATATATGAGCAAAAGATGCCAAGATACAGTACGTAAAAGGAAGATAAAAGTGAAGGAAACTACTT
This sequence comes from Fulmarus glacialis, assembly GCF_000690835.1. Lineage (NCBI taxonomy): Eukaryota > Metazoa > Chordata > Aves > Procellariiformes > Procellariidae > Fulmarus > Fulmarus glacialis. Next base: position 10,503 of record NW_009229808.1, read on the forward strand.
AAAATACATTTAATATTTTCTTTTAATGTTGTATTATACTAATTTGCTTTGAGCATGTAAAGAAAATTTTAGTGAGATTTAAAGAAAAAACCTTTTCCCAACTGCTTTTTCTTATTCAAATACTGGTCAGACTAAGGTTCTAAACTTTTGTTGTTGTTATTGCTGGAGTTTCAAGGTTAAAACTATAATGATAGTCTGCTATAAACACAATGAGTGAAACAGAGGAAGAGAAGAAGCTTGTTGCAAGGAAGCCCTGTTATGAAGTAGAACTCTGGTTGAAAAAATATGTTGTTTTCTCTAAAAAAAGCACTGGTTCCTTCATCATTGTAGTTCCTGAAATCAAAGCTCTAGAAGAATCCCTGGAGACCTTCAGACTCTAGTCTGGTAAAATCCTTTATTGAGTCTTGACCAGCTGTTAGACTTACAGACACTCAGCTTTCTTATCGTAATTCATGTTTTTCCATTCATATCTCCAGACATTTGGTGAGTAAAGTACTTTATGAAGAAAAAGTCACTTGTTTCCTACCACACACCAGAAAAAAACCCCAACCACTCCAATCTAAAAGTCAGACTGAATAAAATACTTGAGCATCTATATATTCATTACTTCAACTTTTTTGATGCCTTCATTTTCACCTTATAGTCCCCAGAGAAGAATTCAAAGCATAGAGCCGAGCATGAAGGATCACTGTGCCATATGGAAATAGTTATGGACTTTAGAAGAATTATCCAGAAGAATGGACTAGAGCTGTGTGGCAAGAAGCACAGCAATATAACTGAAATCACTCCCATTTCTGAGGGTCATGCACCTGGAGCATAGTTGAAAAATCTAAAAACTGAACCTTTTACAGAGGATCTATATACCTATAGGCATCTGCTGTAAGACCTGAGGAGACCTGAAGGAGATCCTGTTTTTAACTCATGTACTAATAGAATGATTAGACTTTTTGCTAAAGATGTAGGAGGTAGTGCTGCTTGGTGTTTGCTTGATGCTTTAGAGAATGTGAGTCATAGTGTGAGAGGGAGAACAAGGAAGCATGATCATACCTATGTTGCCTGGTAATCACAGTCAGGACTCTAACATTTGCACCAGTTCTTGAGGGTGAATAAATGGGTAAGTGGATTTTTATGACTAATTAAATTAGACATTCAGTGGACGACTGAATGTAGAAACCAGAGTTGCCCAGCCACCATGTTAGGAAGGTATAAAACCATGAAATTTCTTATTTTGTCTCTTCCCTGTGGAATGAGTCTTACACTGTTTGTTGAACAGTGACCCAGTTTTTACAAATACAGTGGAGAGGTACTTCATGGGAAAAGGTATTATAGCCCAGGATCCCTTGAGCTGGCAAAGTCCCTTATACTGCAAATTTCAGAGATTCTTAGAGCATTCTTTATATCATCAGAGCAGTTCCTTACACAGCTATATTTTTATATTGTTTGAGAAAATACTTGCAGTGGTAGCATCAACAGTACTGAAAAACAGAATGCTATTGTTTTCCAGAAATACTTTGCAAAAGGTCCTGCCCAAGTCCGAGTAACAAGAGATGCATTTTAGACTGCTGATTGGCCATTTGCTTCTAAATATTTTCTTTCCGTTTTCTTTATTGTTCAGTGTGTCTTCGTGGTTTGCAGTAAAGGAACAATAGCAATATTTTTCTCAGCATTGCATATTGGTTTTCCCCCAGATCTGCAGCTTTTCCTTACAGAGATGTGGCACATTCATTTGAAAAAATATATGGGAATGGTTAGTAAGGTGAACAACACAGTCATAGAGTAGATTTTATTCATAGGAAAAATTTTACCTTGATCTGGTGGATAACATTTTTCCTTTCCTACCAGTATTTCTGACATTTTTGTCTTTTTTATCTTGTTCTGTCTGAGGCAAAACTGGGAAGCATGAGTCTAAATTCTTCCTTTTCAAAATTCTGACAAACAACTTGAGCCTTGAAGTTTCATGCATGTGCATTAAGCATCAGGCTAATGGCTATTCTGGATGGAGTAATCAGTCTGCTGGAGCCATTCCAATCACATACTATCAGTTACACTAGAAAGAGACTTACACTGTAGTCCAAGATTGTTGGCAAACATTTTGATAATGAGTCCTGGGAACAGCAGAGGTGTGAACAAGTCCTTCTTACGCCCTCATGATAGCTTCAAATTTTGTCATAGCCTGTCATGCAAAAAAGCTGTTTATTTACATGAAGTCATTTAGCTAAAACAGGAGGGATTGACAGCGTTTTATACTAGAATACTTGCTGTACTCATATGGAAGTCAACAGTTTTGGGCTTAAAATGAGTGATTCGAGAAAAACTATCTTTTTTTTTTTTAAAGACTAGTCTCTTTCTTTATGATTTTCACAGAAAATTCTATTTTGTGGCTGTGGTGGTGCATTCCTCCCCTCTTCTTTTTCTCTGGGCTATGGTACGATCTCAGAACCTTCTGTTAAGCTTTAGCCATTGTGTATGAGTGAAGCGGTTAAGTGTCCCTTGGCCATACCAGGCACTCTTGCATGGCTAAGG
>NW_009229809.1:0-23855 GCF_000690835.1 Fulmarus glacialis
ATGATTCTATGATTCTATGATTTTATCTTTGAAAGACTCTATTAAGGTAGAAAAGAAACAAGAAAGTAATGGGGCTGGTTAGACGTATGTCTTAGCAGACTGAAAACAAGAGACTAAATGTTATAGACCTCCTCAGACTGGGGAAGAAATGAGAAAGAAGGAAATAATAGAAGTCTATAAAATCTGAAGGGGGAAGGTGAAGGGAGAATGTGCGTGGAGAATGATGATCGCTACAGCTAACTGCAAGAAGTGGGAAGCCTGAAATGAATTGTCAGGCAGCAGGTTAGACAAAGACTTCTTTTTCGCAAAGCATAATTACATTGGGGAACTTACTGCCTCAGGTTTAATGGAGACCAACAGTATAAATGATTTGAAAAAGTATTTGATGAGAATTATTAAACGTGATGTCCTCAAAGCCTCTAAACTGCTGATTTCTGTGAGCTGGGAGGATATCCCAGGGAAAGATCACTCTGTTCATATTTTCTTCCCCATTCACACTTTCTTATATCTTTTCACTGTCAAAGACGGTGGTCTGACTCAGTATGATGATTCTGTGTCCTTGCAGCTTGGTCCTGCTCACCCGAAGTCTCTAATCCCAGGGCAGCTGACACCCCTCAGCTGGCATGTAGAACGTGGATGACCACCTCCTGCAGTAGGTGGAAAGCAAAAATATGGCAATTGCTTCTAAACCTATCATTTTTGCTGTAAGAAAAGCCAGGCAACTAGGAAGGCTTAGTTACACAACTGTAGTATGCATTTCGGTGGTTGATTTGACAATGACAATACCAAGAGCTACATTTTCTGATAAACATGACTTGCAGCTATGAAAGATGTGTAGGTCTAGTTTGTGAATGAACCTGACCTTATAATTACAGTGGAGAAATACTTGCATGTGACACTCTTAGCTATCTCAAGAAGACAGCAAAAATGAACTCGCAAGTCTATATGCACAGTCTTTTCTCTAGCTCCTGCAGGCATCATTGAAGTTATAAGGACTCTGCCTTGGGTTAACATTTTAAGGGATTGGAAATGAAAAGTCTGCTGTTTGCAAGGCTGTACTCTCTGTTACGAAGAGAGGGCGGCTCAGGGGCAGTTCTGCCTGTACAGGTCACAGGCATGGAAATGGGGGCTGCTGGCCCAGTTCTGGGGTACCCCAACAGGAAACAGGGGAAGTGCAGTTCTCCCAGGATGGTGCAGGGACTGGAGGAAGACACCAGGCAGAGCAATAGGTGTCCTACCATTGTGCCAAGACTGCAAACTCACATCTTTCAGCTGCAAAATTAAATATTTTGGATTAAAAATGCTGCCTCAATCAAGCATGTCAATAGTAATTCAGATACCTCATGGCCTGTTCTTCTCTGGTTCAGTTTGTCAGGTAGGCAGCATCTCATGTGGCATGTCACAGAAACCCTCAGCTGCTATGCAGAGACCTGCCAGGCATTTTTTCACATTACATTTTTGCAAAAAAAATTAAATGCTCCAATATTTCAGTTTTTAAATGCTGTAGTGGCACCCCAGACTCCATTCTCCTTTTTTATAATGGAAGGAAAAAAAGGCATTTTACAAGCAAAGTAGGGAATCCACGTTTTTTAGTCCCTTGCCCTGTAGAGTATCTGAAGCAGAAGAGAGGGGATCAATACTGCTTTTGCTAGCATCTCATCAATCTTCTGGAAAATATATGGTAAGGCACTAATGCTATGTCTTGTTGGGGGAACACAGGTGCACTTTGCAGCTATGAGGTCCGGGTGCATGTCCCAGGTTCACGTGGAGATGTCACCCGGCTCTGCACCAGCCTTCGCTCACATCTCTCCACGCAAAAGAGGCACCACAAGCCCTGACCCGGTCCAGGATGCTGAGGGGACGTATGGAGATATGTCCATACCTCCAGGACTTATGGAGATACCTGCCCCCAGGACAGACATTGCTGTGCTAAGCCTTGTCTTTGCTTTCAGAGAGAACAGCTCGCGGCTCCTCTGATGCTCGAGTAATGTGTGTGATCCCGGCATGCAGACAACAGGCTTATTTCAGTGTCCTTAGGTTAGAGGGGAGAGTTTTGGTGTGAGAGCTTTCACTGACCTCATGAAAGAATTGACTTATCCATAGATCCTCTGTGTTTGCACAGCGCAAGATCATCAGTAATTTTACTAAAACAAGAGCAAATCCTATTGCCGTACCTTTTTGTCCATGAATGAGCCACGTTGTTCTCTACAGAAGTTTGTGGGAAAAAAGAAGCAGATCCCACCAAGGATAACAATTTACTTCCAGCTAGTGTTTGCAGGGCTGTTTTATGAAAAGGGTTTTTGAAAGAATTCACTTTTTAGTAGAGATTAATGAGCAGTGCATTTCTGGTTTGATGGCCAGCAGGAAGAAATAGGGAAAAAAATTAAACTGAAGTTGTATAGGAACAGATTTTTTTTAGGTCTTTCGGAAGTATAAAATATAATGAAATTTTTGATAGGTTTGATTTGATCATTAGTGAAATGTTGTGTCCCATTTTAAGATTATGAAACTTTTAAAAATCTGAAAGATTTTTCAAAGTATTTTTTTCCATTCTTTTTACTTCCAACTGAATTTTTTTTAACCAAAAGGTGATTGATATGTTGAAACGAAAGGTTTTATCACAAAAATGCCAAAAGAAAACATTTAGTTTCATTTCAACTGTTTCAGCCTTTTATAATTTTGCCCTCCTGCATTTCTTGGCTGAAACAATTCACCAGATTTACTTGGATTTATGAATATTTCAAACATTCCAAGAGTCCATTTGGAGAAAAATATACTTACTATCAAACAAGTCCTACTCTATAATTCAGCATCCCAAATTAATCCGAGTGTAACACTATGATGGTCAAAGTTAACCAGGAATAGTGTGACCCAATACATGGAAATACAAGGCATTTCAAGAATTGAAATTATTTCTGGAACTAAAAGGTTATAGCTCATTTTTGTCAAATGATCTTTGAAGGAGAATACTTGTTAAATTAATATCTTTATACTGCTTTTAGGTTTTCCATTTTAGTGCTTCTTTGGAAACGTTAGTATTGATTGCTACAAATGGAGATTTGTAAATAGAAAAGTGAACAAAAAATTACATGTACTCCAGGAGGTCAAAACAGTGTCCCTGCTGAAGAGGAGGAGCTGACAAGGGGCAGAGTCACAGTCGGAGCCTCACTGCCTCTCTGGATCAATGTTCTGCATCTTTTGGTATTTATAGTTCACCATGCATTTCCTGTCATGCCTGTTTGGGTGTCTTTGTAAAGCCTTTGCTAGTGGGGTTTTACCCACGCAGATCTGAGCTCTGAGATAAAATCCAGTCGACTAAACAAACGAACCTGAGGAGCTCAGGCTCTAGCCGTGATGCCAGTGGCAGGGGCACCAGAAGCAGGATCACAAGAGGAGCCTGTGGGAAGCAGCCCAAAGGCGTAATGCCACGCTGGAGGTGTGAGCTGAACTACATTTCTCTTCCCAGGGCATTTGCTTTATGCTGTGAGAGATGCATGCCGCTCCCCACTGCCCTTCGCCCTGTGCCAGAGGCTCCCCACCTTTCTGCCCAGCCTGCAGCCGCTTCTCTTCTTCAAAGAGCAGGGTGGCAAGAGGAGCCTGTGGGAAGCAGCCCAAAGGCGTAATGCCACGCTGGAGGTGTGAGCTGAACTACATTTCTCTTCCCAGGGCATTTGCTTTATGCTGTGAGAGATGCATGCCGCTCCCCACTGCCCTTCGCCCTGTGCCAGAGGCTCCCCACCTTTCTGCCCAGCCTGCAGCCGCTTCTCTTCTTCAAAGAGCAGGGTGGGCCAGGGACGCAGCGGCCCCTCACCTCCCTCCCCACCGGCTGCTTTGGGCAGATCCCACCAGCTGCAGAGAGGTTCCCCTTGTCCATTGGTCTTTACATGTCTGTCCACAGGGTGGAGGTCATGACTTGCATATAAGCCAGACTGCACAGAAAATAAGCATCAAAACTAGAATTATGGGGGGATCATGTCATGGAGCAGAAGCAGAAGGTAGAAAGCGAGTGGAAATATTTGTGTGCCAAGGGGAACAACAGCAAAAGTTCTTGCCATGAAGAACATTTTGTCTATGTAGTTTGTCTTGTGGTGCTGTTCTCCACGGACAGAGTTGCAGTCCAGCTCTAGCACAGAAATTTGATGGGAGGCTTGTGCCTCCTTTAGGTCCTCTGGATGCTGTGGTTTGGCTGTCATTCAGAGGGGGTCATGCCGGAGGGGTGAAGGCGAGGGCTGTCGCTTAACTGTGTGAAGCAGGAGCAGTGTTATAGAGGAATCTGTGCTGGTAGCAGGTTTCCAGTGAAGGGAAGAGTGCAATTCAGTTGGAAACATGGTCTCTTCACACGGCAGTTGTCTGTCTTCCAAGCACAAGCGTATCACACTGAATATGATTTCCTTTATTTCCCAGAGCCTTATGTCTTTATTTCATAATTAGCATCTCACAATTACAAAGAGAGGGAAACAAATAAAAGTGTCTTTTGTCCAACATGATTTTTCTGTTATTTTTTTCAACTGTTTTCTTTTGTCTTCCAGGATTTGGCATGACCACCCCAGCCACCGTCGGAGGCAAAATCTTTCTGATATTTTATGGCCTTATAGGATGTGCAGGGACCATTTTGTTCTTCAACCTGTTCCTGGAGCGCTTGATCACTGTCATAGCCTACGTCATGAAGTCCTGCCATGAAAGACAGCTGAGGAGGAAAGGGGTCCTCCCTCACAACAGCCGGCGGGGCTCAGGGACCTCCGAGGTGGACAGCCTGGCGGGCTGGAAGCCCTCTGTGTACTACGTCATGCTGATCTTATGTGTAGCATCGCTCATCATTTCCTGCTGTGCCTCTGCAATGTACACACCAATTGAAGGTTGGAGTTACTTTGACTCACTTTACTTCTGCTTTGTGGCCTTCAGCACCATTGGATTCGGTGATCTGGTCAGTAGCCAGAACATCAAGTATGAGAGCCAAGGCCTTTACCGCTTTGGCAATTTTGTCTTCATACTCATGGGCGTGTGCTGCATCTATTCCTTATTTAATGTGATCTCTATTGTCATCAAACAATCCATAAACTGGATATTAAAGAAGCTGGACTGCAGGTGCTGCCACAGGTGCCAAAGAAAATTATTTCGTTCAAGGAGGAACGTGGTAATGCCGGGAAATGTGCGCAGCCGGAGAAACATCTCCATTGAGACTGATGTTGTCAATGAGAGCGACACAGACGGACGCCGGCTGTCAGGCGAGATGATCTCCATGAAAGACTTCCTGGCCTCCAATAAAGTCTCACTGGCCATCATGCAGAAACAGCTGTCGGAAACCGCTAATGGCTATCCGAGGCAAATGAGCTCTAATTCAAAGCAAAATGGATTCTCTGGTGGGGTTGGAGCACTAGCAATTATGAATAACAGACTTGCAGAGACAAGTGTGGATAGGTAAAATAATAACAGTAATAACAGTGAAACAGTGTGAACCATTTCAACGAGTATAGGAACAACATGAGTCAAGTGGAAATAGCTAGGGAGAGAGTGTCGCCAGAGGGTGGGATGGATGTGAACAGCATACCTCCTGTTGGAACACCTCTGACACTTTTGGGGGGCTGTCATTTAATGTCTTTGCTCTTTGAATTGCACCAGTTGCAGCCTTCCTTCTTCCCCTTCCTTCTGTTCCTCAAACAGGTCACTGCAGGAGAAATTTAATTTAGCCTTCAGCTCATTTTTCCATGTCCTGTTCTCCTCCATTTATGTGAAATACAGATTTCAGGATAAGAAATCTGTGGCATGGAGTGTGTCTACTGAATACACTCTTAATTCAAAGATTGTTCTGAGCTGTCTGCCTTACTCTCGTCGTACCTGTTTTCTGAAAGTAGCTTATCTGAGACCAAATGAGGAATCAGCCTTTCTCTGTGATATTGCAGATCTAATTTAATGGAATAAAAAACCAAAACTATTTTCTTTTATGTATAACTTCTTAAAATGTATCCCTATTGTGAAGCAGGTAGGCTTCAAAAGCCAACTTCTGCTGCCATTAATGTTTGTGTAAATCTGGAGTAATTCTGTGAAAGTTGGTAGGACTACTCTGGAGCTATTGTGGTGTGAATGAGAAGAGAATTTGGCCTTTAGAATTTGATTTAGTCTTCCCTTTAAAAGGATACTGTCAAAAATGACAGAATAAAAATCTATCCTCTTTTGTTTTCTTCTCTCCATTTGCAAAACGTGATTTTTTTCTAGGCTACTTTTTCTTCTAGAATTGAATCACTGTGGCTTTCTGTTTCAAAAATATCAAATTAAATTGAAAACTGCCATGCTGACAAGTTGTATGAATTATTCCACAATAACAATCAGAGACTTTTCCAAATTTCTATTTATATTATGCTCAGTTGTGACTGATGCAATTGAGCATCAGCATCATGTAATGCAACTAGTAACTGAGTTTACACTACAGGCTTTAGTATGCAATTAGATTGCCATGCCAACACTCAGTGTATTGTTATAAGCAACTGTGATCACAAAATCACTTTGGCAGTGTCCTTTTTACTTTTAATGTAATTCTGTCATTCTTCACCTGTTTTTCTGGCTTTAGGTGATGATAATGACAGGGTCTTGATTAGGGAAATAGAAAATGTTTAACTCCTCTTTTTTCTCAATGAAATACTCCAAGCGTTCTTTATGACTAGAATGGAGACTTCAATGAGAAGAATAGTAACGGTGAGAAGAATATGAAAACAGGAAACACGGTGATCTTTAATGACAGTGAAATCATGCTTTATATTAGGTAACTGGAAAAATAAGGGATTAAATTAACATAAAGTCTAGCAAGAATTTAAGGAAGACTGGACTGAATTCCTGGTTCTCCTTTAACCGTGCAATGCCTTAAAGCTAAACAGTATGTGAGAGTGTAAATAAGCAGAATTGGTCACAAAGGACCTGATCCAATTCCCCCTGAAGAGAACAGTACATGCATCAGGATTAAATGTTTTCTCACACCTAGAAAATCTTGCAGAATACTACAATTTTAGGGAATTTAAAACACCAGTATGCAGTTCTTAATTTCTCTCATTTGGAACAATGCAGATAGCCTCTTCAGTTTAATTTGTATTAGGAATTAATATCATATCCTTTTTCTTCATTCTGGCCAAAAGTTCTTTTATTTAGGTTCCTAATACCGTAGGATAACTTTTTAATACTCATTTTAAGCAATATTTGAATTTGAAAACTAAACATACCTCCTGGAATCCTTTCATATAATAAAGTAAAACCAGATATTAGATTAAACAACTGTACTTAATTAGTGAAAAGTATTGCAAGCTCTTTTTGACATATTGCAGCTAAAATGTCCTGATTAAAAGTCAAATCCTGCTGTCCTTAGTTACAAGGAGAGCTTCAAGCTGAAGCCATTAGTCCAAATTCTGATATCAACTCAGCTTGTGCAGCAGTGGAATATCCTTAATATTATCCCTTCATATTTGCATCTGTGTAGAATTCAAATCCGCTCCCAAACCCTAACTTTGGTGAGAAAAGCAGTCTGACTTGTTTCTGGAGGGGTTATGTATTAGCAAAAATTGCCACTGAATTATTTTAAATGATATTATAGTACCCAAGATCCATTACATTGTTATACTTTTTTTCTCCCAAGACCTTTGTCTCAACCTCACTGAATAAAAATACTTGGATATAAAAAGAGAAAAGTACTGCTCTGAAGCCTTCTTTTCAAATTCATTCAGCAATGCCTCTGTTCACTGCCTGTAACCCCAAGATCTCATTATTACAGAAGTGTTCCTCATGCTGCCAACTAGCAGAAATAGTTTAGGACTTGACTCATTGCTTAAGCAGGGCTCTCATTCTGGGCAGAACAGCCACAGCCTTGAAAACTCCAGCTTACTTCTCCATTTATGACAGTTAGTAACTCTTAGTTGCAAATGTCAGATTTTTGCACCACTGAACACAAGAGAAGTTACTCAACACTACTCCCTTTTCTAGATGATTGAGGCAATGCACTTTATCATCTTAGACAAATAACCAAAACATGCAAGTTTCTTTAGTTCATTTATTACATAGTTTTGTGTCATTGTTAATAAAGGATCTGGCTTCCATATAGGATTTTCACTCAAATCCTTCCATATCTAATTAGCTTCCAAAATTTGGTTCTGAAAGTCTAAACACAGGTGAGAAAGCAAATCGAAGAAGAAAAAAACGTATACACACTGATGGAAATAGATGAAATATTACAATCTATATAGTCAATTCAGTAGAGATTATTTAGCTTTTAGAATATGATACATCCCATGGCAGATCATTAAGATGGTCTTCAGATGGTTTCAACTGCTCCCAAGATATAAGACAGTTATGTTGCTCCTTTCCATTCTTTGTGATACCAAGCCTCAGTTACCCATCACCACAGAGGAATCTTTATCAGCTATTTTCGATAGATCTGAACACACCTATGGTTATGAAAGCAAGGGACTAATATGCAGTCTTGATCAAACAGATCGGGCAAGGCTGTATGAGATCTTTGGTGTACGCTAGCTTTGCCTTCGTTGATCAGTCCTGACCTTCTACTCTCTCAAGCACTGGCTTACTCATGACCCGAGCCTGCCAGTTGCAAGGCTCTCTGCAGCAGTTTTGTGGTCTGATTTCATGTCTGCTGAAGATAAAGAGGGAATAAGTGCACTAATTTTGTCTAATCATCTCTGTTCAGATGAGAATTGCCATTTCAGAGATGAAGGACCAGTACATTTTGTGACTGTGCCATCTTCTATCATCATGTCATCCTGTCCCCAAAAGACGCCTGACTTTGTCATTGAGTTCCGCCTCTAGAAGCCACCCTGAAAGTTGAATGAGGTAGCTTTACCTAGGATACCAGTAGAATTCTTAGAGAATATTTGGGGATAAATAAGAAGACTTTCAAGATCGGAAAGAGAAGTTTCTGACTCCAGTCCAATGGTACTACTACAGTTGTGTTTTCTAAAGGCATTGGACAGAGAAATCCCAAAAAGCTCAGGTTATAAAACATACATGTGCCAAAAAAACCAGGATTTAGCATAGGAGTGACAAATGCCCATCCTGTGTGAAAAATAAATAAATACAATAAAAATACAGCCAACATTGCATTTCTTGCATTAGTTTTTAAAGTAGTGATGAGGAATTAAAGGAAATAGTGTCAAATAGCCAGGGATCTATTTCCAAAGCTGTGTAATCTAAATTTTAATGCCGTATGGCTTAGTACTAAAATCTCAGTCAACAAGACAGAAACTTGGTCTCAAAAGTACCGAGTTACCCCATTGCCTGCTGTGATGGCTACAGGTGTGTTTTTTTTAATGCAAAAATGTTTTGGGGAAAACCTTGGATGTACTGAGGCTCTGAATCTCACTCAACAGGTCAGGAGTACCACTGAAATCAGTGGGTTAAACTGCAAGTTGCAGCCTGGTAGACTGAGACTGGAAGTCCTTAATGGACTAATTTCCTGGAAGTTGGGCTTATAGTTACGCCACTCCCTAATAATGTAATTATTGTACAAAACAATTATTGCACATTGAAAGGCAATATTTAGTGCTAACCAAAATGCAATCAAATAAGTAAAGGTAGCTCTTAGGGGTTTTTTGGCTTGTCTTAGGTTTTGTAAAATTTGTGTATCAATTGCTTTGCTGGGTATATAGGTGTCAAAGGAGTTACATTCATTTATCTCCATGAAGGACATGGTCCTCTGTTTACAAGGACATGAATAGGCTTTTCAAAGGCATCTAAATCAATTCACTTCCCACCATACATTGACTTTCAGTAGAAGTCAGGTACCTAATTCCCTTAGGCAATTTCAAAATCCTAGCCATGTTTTAGGTTTTGAATCTAAGCTGACCTGACAGTGTCCCTAAAAAGTTCAAACACTTCGAGCAAGGTTTTAGTGCTGCAGCACGGTAATAGCTGAATTCATTTATTTAAAAGCCTTTTATAGTGAAAGCTTTGCATCAACCTAATAGCACAAGCAATGTTTACAGTTTGTTTGATTTAATCTTGGCCTCTGTCAGTTTTAATTATATTTGACACACTTATAGATTGAATAACAGAGAGAAGGTTGGGCTGGGCATGAAAAACAAACCAGCTCCATTTCTCAGACTGAATTAATCAAGAGAAAGAGGTGAAGTTGGGCGAAGAGCTTTCTGATTATCATTATATTTGAACAAAGTTCCTCTGGAGGTGGAGGGTATTAAGTTGCTTGGATGACTCCTCTCCAACGGCTGTGGAAGTGGGGCTGTTTGCTATGACCTGCCGATGGGGATAGCAGCTCAGTGAGCCTCAGCGGAGAGACGGGTCAGCACTTCAATCAATATAGTTTGCATCATCTGTTGTTTTGAGTTAGGTTACTAACATTTGGCTAATACTGTAATTTCTTGGACTCTTCAAGAAGTAGTAAAGTTCTTTTGTACAATTTCATGTACTAGCTGCAGAGAATCACCAAATGTTGTCTTTCCCCTATGCTGAAAATACTGCCAAATATACCAGTACAATCTGTCTATTTGAGAACTTTCACAGTAGTGTTTTGCTTAATCCAGGAAATAGCAATACAATCCCTTCCCTCTTCCCTATTTTCTAAACATCTCTTGTCAACAATGCCCACACAATACTCTGTGCTTACTACTTAAAAGATCGCATTTCACTAGGAAAATTAAAGCCATTCCTCACCTAAGTGGACGAACACAGTCCTATTCTTTATCAGATTCAAGAGAAACACAATGTGAACACAAAGAATGAGAGTTCATGTCCAAGTAGTCAGAAGCTTTTTGATATGGCCCATGTTTATAGAGCTGCTTCACATCAAACCAGAGAAAGACCCCATCACTACAGAATTTTAAAAGCATTAGTAAATGTAAGAACAAGTAATTTGTATTTTGTTTTTCTACAGTTCCACTCTAATATTTGCCTACAGTTTTCATGATTTGAAGTAATTTGCAATAATAGAATAAAGAATATAAATTTGCAAAGATTTTGAGAGGCATACTAGTGGGATTTGTTTAAAACGAAATATCCTTTTCCTCAGGCTGCCTAGCTTTTTATAAATTGAAAGTTTGATTAAAATTAGAATTAACGGGCTCTCTTTCCAAGCAAGTGTGCCAGTTTCTGGATTCCAAATGGATTTCCTACTAGGTGTCCACGCAGAAGCTCCCAGAGAGAGGCAAGATGGCTTAGTTTTCAAACTTTATCTTTTGAAATGTCTTTCAAAGCTATTCCCCCTTTTAAAGCAATAGAACACTGTCAGCATTTTCTGTTTGTGCTCTCATCTGCAAAAACTTAACCTTGCTTTTTGATATCTTTAGAAGAAAAGATGCACATGAAGAAAAATGAAAATAACTTACATAACCATTACATGTACTGCTTGGAGCTGCTAAAATCCTCCTCTTTTTGCTAACTCAAAGTTTGCATCAGAATTTAATTTCTCCAGCTCACCGAAGAGGTTTGGTCTTACTAGTGAATAGTCACAGTTCAAATCAAAGAACTTTAAAGTTGTATTTGTTCATCTGTTCTAAATGCAGGAAACGAGCTGATGTTCTGAATAGTGGGTGCTGTGCTAAGTCTGTTAGAGTTAAAAAGGCTGGAATCACCATTGCTCACATCTCTGCTCTGTGACCAGTAGAGTCCATATTGCTGCAGTAGCAGCAATTGCTGGCTGTTAACCTCTGGGTGTCATATTGTCTGCATCTAGTGTACAGAGCCAGAACTAAATAGAAATAATGCTGTCCAGAACCACCAGTTCAGAAATTCACAGAATAATTTACCCTGGAAGAGGCCTCTGAATGCCGTCTAGTCTCCAAACCCTTTCCCAAAGCAGGTGCAGCTAGTTCCTGCCCATCTCAGTGCAAATACCTGTGATTTGCTGGGTGATGCTGCTTCTGCATGTAGCACACTGCTCGCAGTGTGCTGAAAGTGCCCTTCTCATGAAATACTGACCACCACCCTTCATAACCCTTCCTCTGCAGCTGTTGCATTTGGGCAAATACTTAGCTCTAAGTTAAACACATTTCTTTGTAAATAGCATCTAGGCAGCTGCTTTGCTCAGCCTAATACATAGCAGATGGGTATTTTGATCCCTAGGTATCACTATTGTTGGCCGTCTTATAGAGGTGGCAAGGACTGAAAAGGTCAGTCTGTCAGCCCTAGGCTCCTAGGCAGGGCTATTACCCCTTTGGCAGGCAACCTGTGGCATCTTGGCTTGGCTCTGCACTTTGGATTTGGCTGCGTTCTTGGCTCAGGAACTGATTCTGCTCCACTGAAATCAATGGAGACTTTGCTACTGGGCTTTTTATCTGTCACTTTTCACTAGAATTAATTTCACTTTACAAAATAATGCAAGGAAATGTTGACTAGGCTTTTGCTTTGCTTTTACCACCAGCTGTGCAAATGCTAATTCTACTCAGTCAGTACTGTGTTCTGCACCAGCTTATTACCCAGGGACCATTATTTGGTCTACAAAATAATAATCTACTTATAAGGAAGACTTATTTAAAATTGAAAGTATCCAGATTATTATCTCCAAGAATTGTTTGGTAGTCACTCATTTCCTCAGCTTGAAAACTCTGATAAATATCACATTTTCCCTGAAACTTCCTGCAGTTCTGCAAGGGCAGGTTTTGCTCTGTGCTGACGGCCTGTGTCAGTTTGTTCTTTCCCTTAACTTTTTTCCCTCAGTCCATACCTGCAAGATCCTCTTCCCTCCTTTTTTCTTTCCATTTGTCTTTTCCTCGGTTCATCAAATCCTTCTCGTAGCCAAATATACCATGGGGTTTGCCTCTGTTGAATATTGCACTTGAAAGTGGACTCACTGTCAAAAAAGGATTCTTGTAAAACAAACACCTCTTTATTCAATATGGATTCAGAGCCATACCTCATCCATTAAATGTAATGATAAAGATGTGGTTTTTATTATTTTTCATTCGTACTTCCATTGAGAGTAGCAAGACAGTTTTTAGGAAGTTGGAATTAAGGTATCACATACAGGTACTTGGATGGAGAGCAGCAGAAGTGTCTTTGACTCCTTGGCAGCCTGAAGGGATATTCTGCCTCTTTTTGTACATCCAATTGGCCTGCAATTTGCATGGACACTTATGTTCTCTGTGGGTGCTTTCAGTAAAGGCTCATGAGTTGATTCAGCCTCATGGTATCAATATTTGTTGCTTTTGGGTTACTGTATTTTTAATAAATGAATGGGTCTGCATTGCTCTGTGAGCACAGTAACGATCAGTAACACTCCAGACTTCCCCACGTATTAGGGAAACAATAGTCTTGACTTCAATTTTCTTCCTTTGATAAGGACTAATCTTCATGGCTGCTATAAAACACAACCATGGCTTAGATGTTAAAGATTTTTATCTCATCAGCTTCTCGGCCATGATTTCACTGGCATTTGGTAGAATTTCTCCCACCAGTACCAGAGGCAATAATAAGATGTTCTTAAAGCATTTTTGCCTGATAACTTATGGAAACAAAGTGCATGGGACCAGACTGTACATATGTGTCTGTGTGCTTCTGCTCTGTTTTAAACATTGGCCAGTTTCAAACAAAATTGCCAAAGGTCTCACACAGAATCGATTTCCTACACCTTTTGATAAATGTTAGCAACCCACCCATGAAAAAGTCTGAGAGGCAGGGTCGCAACCTGTTAGATACAAGAAAAGCCACACAAAGCAGGTCAAGAGGGAAAGAAAATGAGGCACAAAGAAAGAATGATGTTCCAAATGTCCTGTCAGCCGAGAAGGTGTCAAACAGAGCTTACACCTCCCCAGACTCGCAGCACGGATCCAAAGGGAAAACAGCTTCATGTGGTCCCATGAATACAGACCTATGCTTTTGTTTCATGATGTATCTAGCTTTTAGTAAAAGTAGTTGTCTTTGATTGAGAAATTGTTTCATATCAGCAGTAAGATTTTCTGACCTTCTTTCTACAAATTCCTGAAAAGCCAGGTCCTGTAAAGCATCAAAAAGAGTGTTGCGATATTTTAGCATCACTAAAAACAAGATCCCTTTAATCTGCCAGTATTTTAACTTTTTTATTTATAGCTCAATCAGCTTCTTTGCTAGCTGCCCTGAGCTCTGTTACCTTCTTTGGATGCCCAAGGCTTAACGGCCCTGGGCTTAAACAACTGAAACTACAGAAATGTGTCACCATACTTGCAAAAGATTTGGTCCTTATTTGGCACCATGTAATAGGTCTGTGCAATAGCAAGAATCAGTATCCGCAGAGCACAGTCTATGACGATAAGAAAACAGAGAACTTTGTCGTGCTTTTAATGAATTTCCGGTGTTAGAGATTCCACAGTTGTCCCAGGCAACCTATTGCAGAGCATCATTAAGTTTACTTTTAAACATTTTTCCAAATGCTTAATTTCACTCTCTCTTGCTACAGCCAAGGCACATTGTTTGCATTCTAGCCATGCTGAATACGGAGAGCAGAATATTCCCTTCCTTTCCAAAGGAAGGTATTTTTTGCAATATCACCTCTCAGTCTTTGCTACGCCAGACTAGAAAAATCCCCTTCCATATGTGACATTTTCTATAGTTGTTCTATCGTGCTCCAGACTGTCTGGTTGATCCACTTTTTGGTCTTAAAGCGCTCAATTACTGTGTTCAGTTTTGAGCCCCTCACTATAAGAAAGACATTGAGGTGCTGGAGCGCATCCAAAGAAGAGCAATGAAGCCGGTGAAGGGTCTAGAGAACAAGTCCTGTGAGGAGCGACTGAGGGAACTGGGGTTGTTTAGCCTGGAGAAAAGGAAGCTGAGGGGAGACCTCATCGCGCTCTACAACTACCTGAAAGGAGGTTGTAGCGAGGTGGATGTCGGTCTCTTTTCCCAAGTAGCAAGGGATAGGACGAGAGGAAATGGCCTCACGTTGCACCAGGGGAGGTTTAGATTGGATATTAGGAAAAATTTCTTCACCGAAAGGGTTGTCAAACATTGGAACAGGCTGCCCAGGGAAAGTGATTGAGTCACCATCCCTGTCGATGTGGTGTGTAGGGACATAGTTTAGTGGTGGACCTGGCAGTGTTAGGTTTATGGTTGGACTTGATGATCTTAAAGGTCTTTTTCAACCTAAATGATTCTATGATTCTGTACAACATCCTTTTCACTTAGGTTCTAGGCTGATGTTTGCTGTTTTAAAACACTGTTGATTCATGTTCAGTTTGTCATGTGCTATTAATGCCCAATTCTTTTTTGCAAAACTGTTATGTAATCTGTAGTGCCTCGAGTCTATGCAGGTGATTATTCCTATGTACCATTTCACATGTATTGTTGTTGAATTGCTTCTATTTTTTCAGATCCCTTTCCCATATCCATTTTGTTTTGAATCCTAGTGCTTCAGCATCTTTGCCACCCCTGACTACCTGGAATCATCTTCAGACTTAAAAATTGTGTTCTCTATTCCATCATCCAAGTTATTAATAAAAATATTGACCCAGGGCAAGTCTTGCAGAACCCAGTAGATACCTTCTTCCAGTCTGAAACTAAACTATCACTCTATACATACTGTTGTCTGAATACAGTTTCCCAATCAATTTTGCACTCATCTTGTATTAGTTTCATCAAGCATAAATGACAGTAAGCTGCAATTGCAGTATTTTTATTGCAGGCCATGAAACATGAGCCAGAAAAGATTTAACTTTCAGATCCAAGTGAATTTGCACAACTGATTAGTAGGGTAAAAAGTAGTTAAAGTTTAAAATCAAACAAAAGGAAATCTTGATTTACCAAGCCTCCAACACAATACTCCACTCTGTCCTTTTACAGTTACACCTTATAAAATAATTGTGTTCCCAGAGCTACAGAAGTAGATGAAACTACCTGAAAGATTACCTGGAAAAATTCAACCTGAAAAATACAAAAGTACTTTGGCAATACATGGTAGGATTTGGGTTGGTTTTTTTTCCTGCACACCATGTATTTCTGTTCTACTGATTACAATCCATTAAAAAAAAGTCAAACATCAGCAGAGAATATTTTTCTATAAATGTGAGTTCAATTTTAATTTAAGTTTGTACATCAAATCCTATTTTAGGTGAAATTATGCTAGACTATTGGCTAAAAGTACTGAAACACAGAACCACTTTTTTTGTGTGTGTGACGAAAAGGTTTTTCAAGAACGATTTTCCCTTGATGTGTCAGGCTGTTGATTATCTTTTTGAAACATTGATCTCCATAAGGACAGAAGGAATAGAGCCGTGTAACCAGCAGATCATAGAAACTTCCTTGCTTCAATCCCCAAACAAACCTTGTGGATTTGTAATGAATATGCCAAATGTGGGCAGGTTCATTATTTATTTGTCTAAGGCATCTTGGCTCCTGGTCCACTAGTAAATGCTTGTCTAAAAGAAAAAAAAGTGTTAAATGTACTTTGCCTTCCCGTCAGATACCCATCATAGGTAAATATTCCTTGCAGGGAAGTAGGCCTGAGCTAAGGCTTGCTGGAGGGAAATCATGCTGCTCCCTCTCGTAACCCTGGAGAGTTACACGTTAAATACACAAAATACGCTTTGTAGGAAGTAGGTCAATACAGTGAAGCCATCACTCTCTTGATTTTGATAAACTTTGAATGGCCTCATGAGAGGAGCTGTATCACGGCTGTTTGACACCAGTAAGCACTGCAATAAGCAGCTTCCAGCACAGAACAGCACAGATCTAAATGGGGACTCTGGAAGCAAATATAAGTTAATAGTAATAGCAAACAACAGTAGAACAGGGCCACAGAGAGGAAAGTGATGAGAACTCACTAAACATACTCCTCATCTTCTTAATATTGTTAGGAATTGACACTGGATGTTGATGAGGACTAGATGTAGGTTGGGACTTTTAAAAGTGAAGCACCGGCGTCCTTTCAGATGCATGGTAAAGTGGGAAATTTTTAGGGCTGCTTTTTCAAGAAGTTTCCCCTAAGTGTGTAAGCGGAAGAGCCTGCTGCATACAGCATCCTGGTAATCCTATTGCCATGGTGAGCTGCAGCAGGGGAATACCTGGTAATCAAAGCATGTTTGCATTATTATTACAGGAATGGAGTATTCTTCCAAAGGGAAGAGAAGGACCTAAGTATCTTAAACAGACCAGGTTACTCCCAAATAATAAAATTTCTGAAAGGCTTAGATGACTTAGGTGACTGAGCCTCAAATTAGAGTTATTTTCAGTCAGGTTCCATAGGCCACTTTAAAACAGCAGCTATGTTTCCAACGCCAGCCTGCTTTGCCAGTCCCCTTATACCACAGATCCACAGAAAGTGGGCAATGTGGTCGTGTCACCCCAAATGCCTCCTTTGACATGACCACGGCCACCACACACTTCCTGCTCTGCATGCTGAGCTGGGGCCCCTCGGCACCTGGAGGGTTCGGAGGCACGCATTGGCCCCATCCCACAAGGGTTGCTGTGTTTGCAGTAGCAAGGCATTTCCCCACTCTTGCGGTTTGTTTTCATGGTTATCCAGCTCTGATTTTCCCAGGGAGCAGGCTGGCCAGCCAGGCAGCCACACATGCCGGGGGCCTCCAAGGCACCGTGTCCCAGGGCGCCCACCCGCCCGAGCTTTAAGATGAAATTGTAAGATTCTGCTCAGACGTTCCTTTACTTAAAAAGTCTCTCTACTAACATAGCTAGCAAAAATCACCATAAGCAAGTTTTCCTGTGAGCAGCAGAGCTAACAATGCCTCTTTGCATACATATATCTGATGTCCCCTATACTTGTTCCCTGCAACGACTGTAACATCCACATATTCCCTATGCAACTAGCAAAGCAATCCAGCCCCTTTCTTTCTATTCCCAATGGCACCCTAATCTGATACCCCTATTGGATATCCAATATCCAATATTCAGATAGTCTCAGCTCCTTCCTGTAGCCATAGCAAGTCCACTATGATATCTAATTATTTTCCATATTTTTAAAAGCCCTGTCTCGCATTGCTCCCTGCGCCCTGGCCAGCACACCCTAAGATGGCGGTGGCTGGGCAGGCTGCTAACAGGCCAGGTAACAGCTTGTCCTGCGCTTCCCTCAGGCACACTTCTCTCCTGGGCACTTATCTTCACAAAAATTGTAGATATTTAATCCCTTTCATATTTCTAGCCCTGCGTCAAATGTGGTTGAAAATAACTAAGAGGTTCAAATGCTTTCAAAGAGTCCAAACAGTTGTGTTCCCAGTTCATTACCAACAAGAAGTGTCAGCAGGAGGCTGTAACCATGACACACCTCTAACACTAAACAGATATTGTGATGGGGGGAAAGGAATCTGCATCTGACCCAGTCCAGCTGCCAGCACAAATACTCTAATAAGTAATCAGAATCAGAGTATTCCAGGAAAGAATATCAGAATATTTCAGGGTCAGTGGAAAATCTGAACAAAGAATAAGATTTCACATACATACAACTAGAGATAACTCTGAGGCCCTCCAGAAACACTGTGTTATTAGCAGATGTAATACCACAAACCACTTGAGTATATTCTATTTTAAAGGGAAAACATTAGACCGCATGAGATGGGTTCTGAATGATATTTATAGAGGCAAGTAAAAAAACTATTGTCTGTATCTCCAAAGGCAGCTGAGTGATGACATATGTTCAAGGTGCAAAGCAAGTGAAAAACAAGTAGCATGTTAAACTGTACTAAGAAGATGGGTTGTTGTGCTATATAGATCAGATATTTGTCCTCATCCTGGTTATTATTGTAATAGCTTGACAAAAAGATGATTACAAAAGTAAAAAAATAATTCCCAACAAACAGCAGTTTAAAATATTCAAACCAGAGGTCCCTAAAATCTTCTTCTCCTCACATAGGAAAACAAAAAGTCAGGACTATTTGCAGATCTGAGTAATGAAATAGGCGTGAATCTTGCTTATACTGCGACTGGAAAGAAGAGGAAAAACAAGGGGCATAGGGCATGACTGAGAAAAGCCAGTCCTTCAGCACAAGCTCCGCCGAGTTTCAGGAGGGCAGCTATTCCCTCCTGTGTAGGTACAACAGGAGCAAGGTTCACACGTCTCACTCGAGTCCCAGGGTGCCCAGCAGAGTTACCATTTGCAGAATAAAAGGAAAGAATAAATATTGGGATGCATTTGGTTATTTCTACTGAAAGAATTAAAAAGGAATGAATTGGAATAAAATACCAAAAAAGGAAAAAAACTGCACTTTTAAGATTGTGTTTAATTAGTGCAGAACAATAATTATGTAAAGAATGCAGCAGAATTTAAAAAATGGATGTTTGCATAAATAATAATAATTGAGCTATCTGATATAAAATAATGCTTCTGAATCATCAATCTTCCAGGCAGGTAATGTTAAGAAAAAATTGCCCTCTCCTGTAAAACATAGATTTTTATAAAAAGTGCATGTGAAGGTTTTATACTTTTCTCTTTAGCAGGTGGCATTAAAGACTTGTAACCAGACCGTAAGTCTCTGCAGTTCTCCTAAACACTGTTTCCCATGTTACTAAACTGCTCAGGAAGTACATGGGCAAAGCAAATTTACTTTAGAAATATACCTGTGCTAAAAGCAATATAGAACCCATAACAGAATATTTATTGAAAAAGAAAAATGTATGTTTATATACTGCAACCATATCATACATTTAAATATTTTCTTCGCTGAGGAATGCTCAGGAAAGCAACAGGTTTGTTACAAACGGATGCAAACTACCAAGTTCCTTTTCAGCTTTCGTAAATGCTGTGAACTGCTGAAGGGCGAAGCACTTTCACGAACAGATTTTTCAGGTGCGGGTAAACTGACAGATTTCCACCAGGGAAGGATTTGGCCTTTGGCACTGTTGGGCCTAAATATTAGGCCAGCTCTGTCCCATTAAGGTAATGTACTGCTCTCTCCAAAGCCTTCTGGAGTGCTCACATTTCTGATTCTTGCAGCAGTTAGATATTAGAATAACAGTAGGGGTACAGTGTAGAAGTAAATTTACGTTAAAAGACCTGTAAGGAATAGTAGTGTGCTAATGTATGTAGCTGTATGAACCTTTTAGATTGCATTTTAAGTATTGTATTCCATCATCTTACTCTACTTTAACAGCTATTTGCTTCTTGCAGAGGTTGGGAATTGCTACATAAGCTTAGCATCAGGGATTAGGCTAATGTTCCATGAAGATGGGCAACTGTGATAATGTATCAAAACTCACATTTTATCAGGTTCAAGTCTTTCAAAGTGATTTTTCCACTATTTCTTGAATTACCTATTCATTTGATGACACTTTCGCATTGAGAGATATTCAGTAATCGACCAACTATTAGAAAGATTTGTGCAGCATGCTGAAAGCAATAAGGAAGTATAAAATCTGACCCTATAAGAGCATTATCGTCATCGAGTTTGGCTCCTGCAAACGAGAAGCTATGAGAGTATTGATAGCATGCAATCCATTTATTTTCATGCCCAGAAACGGTTTGTAAGTTATTTAAAAATTAAGATACTGATATTTTTATATTCAATAAAAGATAGCAATGTTATCATATGTGCGTGGATTAATTTTTTTCAGGTAACACTGACCAAAATGACTACTTGCTTTACACTACAAACCAGCACACATTAGGAAACATGTTGGGTTTTTTTCCAAACACCCTTTGAGAGTGTGTAAGGGCAGCATGAGTGGCACTGCTACAAGGCACAGAAACTTATGGCTGGTGGTGTGCTGTGAAAGTGGGATTTGGCACTTTGGAACACAACACAAAAGTGTTTGCACAAGACAAAAGGCTGCTGTATGAGCAGAGGTTTCAAGCCTTTCAAGTGAGAGGGCTTTTCATTGCTCCTGCCGTATGACGGGGACGCAGCCTGGCCCCCATAGCAGCCCCCAAAGCAGGGGGCTGCTCTCAGCCCCACACGCAGGCCCTGCTCCCCCCTCACAGCTGTCAGGCGTTTTGGGGAGGCACCAGGCGACCCCTGACACTCGGGACAAAAGCCAGTGGTGAGCTGCTGGTCCCTCGGGGGAGCAGCGTGCCTTGGCCTGTGCCCCACAGGGCTGTGCTCCGCGGGGAGGACTGGGGAGAAAACCACACTTGTGAGGCACCGTGACAGACCCCTGCCCGAGACCTGCCGAGGGTGAGGTGTGTCTGGACGAGACCCCGCTGAGGGGAACTAGGGTTGGATGTAGCCCTGGGATGGCCAGGCAGGGCCACAGGGCTGGGGCTGGGCCAAGGCCGGGCCAAGGCTGGGCCAGGACATGGGCCCATGGCCGGGCAGGGCAGGGCTGTGGGGAACTGGAGACCAGCCCTGCTGTGGCATCACTGGGGCAGGGGCTTACAGCCCCGGGAGGCTGACATGGGGTCCTGGGCTGTGGGCAGGGTGGGAAAGGCCGGTCAGGGCAGTGAGGCCCCAGTGCCCTGACTCATGTGGGGGCAAACCCTGGTGAGGGAGAGAGCTCCGGCTCAGATGGCCAGGGCTGCCCCTAGGCACAGGTCTCTCAGCTGGCGGAGCTGAGAAACAGCCATTTTAGGAGGCAGGAACTTCTCAAGGGGCAGCGAGAGCATGACGAGGTTCGTGGTTTGCTTCAGCTCAGTTTTGGTTCTCCAGAGAAGCCCCACCAGCGATGCCCCCAGACCCCACCAATTGTTTGCTTGGCATGGCGTGGCGCGACGTGGCTGCTCCCTCGCAGCGCTGTGGGGCTGCGCCATGTCCTGTGACAGGAGAAACAGTCAGCGCTCACTGCCAAAACGAAAGCCTGTCAATTAAATGCTCTCTAATTTAATTTGCGTGTCATGGACTCGGGCCATTTTCTGTGAGAAAAACAGAAACCCTGTCTTTTAGTATGTTGTATTAGCACAGCTTGTGAAAGCGCTCTCATCGTCTCAGCAAACAGCTAAATGAGACACTTGTCCCTTCTTACACGATATATCAAATCCATGCATACAGCTCCCGTGCATGCTGTTTGCTGAAAGGCAGATGTTTCTGTTCATTGAAACTCCCTCACTATAATTAAGGCAATTTTTACATCTTCGGTTCTATTTTTTCAGAAGTTATTCTTGTGGCTGAGTTTGTGCTCCTGACAAATATGGTGTCAGTGGTGAGTTGGGGGGAGAACGCGGTTCCCACATGGGAAGTAAATTATCTACATTGTCCTCAGAGCATAATCCGGGGTTTGTGTTTTACAGATTCCTGGAGGCCTCTCCTTCTGCTTTGCTTGGTATTAAGATAACAAATGATGCCAGAAAATGCATTGGCTTCATGTAAGCGGAGGACAAATATTCAGATTGAAATCCCTGTTGGAAACAAATGATCAGACCTGATTTTTGTTCTTCTAAAGAGTAGACTCCTGTATCCCAGGTTAGTGTCTCAGTCATAGAGTGCTTTCTTTGGGTTATATCTGTCTTAGAAAAATGTTACTACGAGCCTGAAAAGTTCTCCAGTTAGTAAGCGACAAAAAAATTCAAATTTTTTCAAAGGAGTATTAGGCAAATTGGTGGGGAAAGTGTCTGTTAAGGGTGCTTCCAGGTACTTATTTATTTGAAAACTAATCTCTGTGCTACTGCTGTGATCATTGTTGAGCCTGAGTCTACATGGTGGGACAAGAGCTCTCCCTAGTATGTTCCACAGTTCAGGTCGCCCTTTCCTCCACACCAGGCTTTGCTGGAGGTTTGTTGGAGACCAGCTCAGATCACCCTCTTCACTTGTGCCACCACTTCCTTTCAAAGAAAACCTGGAGGTAAGTGTAGGTCTCAAGCGCAGTCTCTGGATGTGCCACTGATGCATGGACAGGGAAAGCTGGGGGACCAGAGCTGCATTATAGGTTGCGGAAGAGCTCAGTCCTGTAGCCTCTGCTCAGCATGTTTTACACCTTCAATTTCTTTATCTTCCTAGCACAATTATACGGAGGAAAGGCAATAACTAATGTTACAGCTGAGACATTACTCCACTGCCTTTTTTTTTTTTTTTTGACCAAGAGTGAGTTTGTTCTAAGGCATAAAATTCTATGTGATCTATTTTAGTGAATAGCTGGGGTGGTGAAGGACTGTGCTGTGCTAGCTTAAAAAAAAAAAAGCACCTTTTTAATCTTGACTGTAGTGCACTGTCTGTGGCACGATGGACTGATGATGGAGCAGGCCTGATAAGTACTTACCAAGCTGAGACAGGACAAATGCATGTAAATGTCAGCATGAATCTGGTTGTTCTTTATTCGTTGGCTGTCAGTACCTTTGAAATGAATGTTATTTTCCTTTCTTCTCCCTATTCCTCATTTCCAGTGCAATCAATACCAACCAACAAGTACTGCTAGGAATGTGTTGTGCTTTACATTGAGCAGCAGGCTTGTTTGATGTTAATAGCTTTGAGTACATGACGCTAGCTTGTCATTACCTGACATTACCCTTCCTTCATACCAATGCCAACAAGACTAGAGGAGCTTCTGGGAAGCTACAGGTATTGAAGATTCATGCTCTGCCCCTTTACTCTTTTTGGTGTGTTCAAATCCCAAGTTTAGGATCCTGCCTTCCAGACACTGAATCTTCATCAATTCCAGTGAACTTTAGCGTCAGAATTGAAAGTTTATCCAGACGATTAGATCTTCAGACAAGGCCAGTGCACTAGCATCATAATAGAAGATAATAGAAGAGGCTATGCAATGGTTTTTGTACTCTTCATTTGTTTGCATTCTAACTTGGCTTCCTTTAGTGAGTAACCTCTTTTGTTGTTTTTTTTTCTTTTTCCAGTCTTTGAGTTCTAAGAATCTCAGTCTTCAGATGAAATAACCACAAGTTCTGCCATTTTTTTTCCAATTAAAAGTGTTACTTCTGACATTTATTGGGAGATTGGTTTCTCTTAGTGCTTATTAGTATAGTCCTAATGAAGTAGCAAGGCAAATTTTGGATGGGGTTTTTTCGGTTTGTATATTTTCTAGTTCTGGTTACATTATTTTTATATATTATATATATA
>NW_009229810.1:0-23056 GCF_000690835.1 Fulmarus glacialis
GTCCCACCGCCCCCAGCCAGGGAGCAGGGCCAGCCTGCGAGGGTGGCCAGGGTCAGAGCCAGCCCTGGGGTGGCCTGGGGCGTGCTCGGGGCCCCCCCGTCTCCCTCCGGCCGCCCCTCCAGGCTATGCTGGATCCAGCTCCTACCCCTGCTGCTGCTCACTCCCGTGCCAGTCTCCCATCCCAGCCCATTCGGTTCTTCCGGGCTCCTCTTTAAAACTCCCCTTTGCCGGGGAGCTGACAGAAATAGGGAAGGAAATGCCTGGGAAGTATTTGGCACCAGAGCGCTGTGCCTCCCTGCTTGGGCAGCGTCCGACCTCCACCCCAGGCCACCACCGCCCTCCCAGCTTCGCCTCAGGGGGCAGCCGAAAACTAACCCCCAAGTCTCGTTAGAATAAAGTATTTCAGTCCTGAGCAGACTGTGCTGTGAGGGAGAGCCAACAACCTCGGACACCAGCCATTTGGGGAGCCACAGAGTGTGCTTCAGCTGGAAATCGGTGTGCAGAGGGGGACAAACCTGGCTGTGGAGGGTGTTTGGCAGAGCTGTATGCCACCAGTCCCCTGGTGACGTCCATCTCCCATGTCTAGACTCTTCAGTCGTCACGATACGTCCTAATTTTCCAATGCTGCCTCAAGGTGCAACTAGACTAATCCAGGTCTTAAAATCTCCCTGTTGGCTGTGAAGCGAGCATGTAGGATCAAGAGAACTTCCCAGAGCACTATTGAAAATGAGGGTCAGGTCTTCAGCAGGTGTAAATGGTGCAGTTTTGCTGGCTACACTGGTATCTACTGGCTGAGTGTGTAGTCCTGCACATTAAAACTGTTCTCTACAGTGATTGCACATCAGGAGCTGGTGTATTACCTATATTTTTAGAGTTCACTTCCATTCTTACCTGGTTGTTCCTGTTTATCATGATCACAGTTTGGGAAGTGTGAATCATTTGCAATAAAAAGGCACCTGTTCCTCCAGGAAATAATGCGCTGAAGAGACATACACCTTCACGTACCAGATCTTTTCGTCTCTGCTGTCTATTTTGTGACACAGTGGTCACAACAGGCTCTTCCCAGAGAGAAGGGGCGTGACAGGCTGTATGTGCCCCATTGCTTGCCAATTTGTGGGGGAATTAGTAATAGAGATTTGATGGTTTAGGAGAACAGACACAGAGAATTACCAAAACAGGAGAACTGATGTCAGTGAAACATCAGGAGCTCGAATGCAATTATTAACGAAGTTGTTAAGCACATATTTAAACAATAGATAGTTAACTGTTAGTCCAGACAGACTCGCACAGCCACAGTGCAGTTGTGGCTGTTGTGATATCCTTTAAGGAATTACATAGCAAACTTTCTTTGCAGAAATAACTAAATAACTTTCCAGAAGCTGTAAAACCAAACTGTTGTGAGTCAAAGCTCAAATACGTCAATCAAGAACAGTGATAAATGATTATTATGGAATAAAAAATGTTCTATATTTAGTAACAAACACAGTAGTTGTTCTCTTGTCTTGGTCTTTGTTTATGGCAGGAAAAAGAAGTATCGAAGGTAAAAGGCCTTGTTTATCTATTAGAAGGTGCATAGTCCTGCGCAGCCTCATTATTTAACTGTAAGTTGCACGTAATCAAGGGGCAATCATGCTGCCAGAAGACATATGTTTAAGTAGGAGCAAGTGTCTTTTATAGCTCTTTACGTACATCAGCTGGATACTTTCCTCCTGTGTATTTTTTTAATCCTATTCCTTACTAGATTCCTATACATTTTGCTATCTCATGTCAATTTGGTTCATCCACTGTATATTACATACACAAGTAGAAATATATGTTGTAATTAGCTAAAAGTTCAAAAAACACTGCAGAAAGTCTAAATCAAAGTGCTATACATACAGATGCACCCATAATCAGGGGAAGCAGATGCACTTTGACTTCTTTTCAGGTGGTTCCCAAGATGGTTGAGGACAGGACACCTACTAAGGATGCATTTGATGGTCTCAGAGGCACTGGTATGCAAATCTGAAGTGGGCAGGATTGTTGAATCATGTGCTCATCCGTAACTGCAAAGGTCTTTTACCTAGTCTCATGGCAATGTTGTGACTCGTCCTTTTGCACTACCAATTTCCTTAGAAGATACCAATGTCACACAGAAAATAGAACAACTTGCAATAGTATTGGTAATAAAACTGACGCACTGTAACAGTCCTTCTCTTGCAAATGAACAGAACCTCAGGATTTAATCGGGTTACTCTCTCCTTTATTTACCCACCAGAGTCTTACTAGACAAGGAGCAGGCATATAACACAATTCTGTACTATATCACCACAGAAAGTCGACTAAAGTTTCGGGATATAGCAAGAAGTATGTTCTAGACTCACCATTTCTCTGCGAGTGGCACTCACTTCATTTAAGGCAGCGTGGGGTCTTGTGACACTACTGTCAAGGGTGGGGGATATCTTACCATGGGATGAGCTACCCTCTGCAGACGTTTGTCTCTTTTCATGGCTACTGGAGGAGCCAGATGGTGGGTTCAAACTGGTCACCTATCTTTTGGTAGAGCAGATGAATCCCACCTTAGTCCCATCCAATTGCTATCGCAGTTGAGTGTTATACTCCTCCAGAGCAATATAGGAAAAGATTGTCCCAGACGAACATACCTGCCATTACTCCAGATGCTCTTCCACATCACACCTCTTCCCAGCAGCCTGGGCTGGACATTGTGTTCATCTGGATTCAAGGTACCCTTCTTCTTCCTCTGAGAGACACTCAGCTGTGTATTCTTCACAGTCCCCGGTAGCACTTAGTGAGGTAGTGGTCACTCACCGATCTCACCGTGTTCAGGTCCAGTCCCTTGCCCTTGCAAATAGCCCTGTGCACCAACCTCTCCTGAGGTTTTCCTCCCCTCCAACATGCACTCACACACGCAAACACACAGCTTCACCAATTCTTTTGCATTTCCAGCAGGATAAAAAATTAAATTGAGGAAAACTTCAAAATTAAACTTTGAGTTGCTCAATGCTATTGAAATAAACAGAACTTGTATTTCAGCTGAGCAGACGTTCATTTAGCACAACTAACAGAACATACCCATTTCCTCTTTGTTTTTCATTTTGGTTATTCAATCACCAAGCATCACCAGAAGAACAAAGAACTATAGAATTTCTTATTTTATAGATTAGATTTCTAATTATTATTAAAACAATCTAAAATTGCATATGCATCCTCCACAGGGAAAGCTAAAGACAATAAAAAAGCTGAGACATAGTAATATTCATAGTTTTATTGTATCCTTTTATAATACTGACTAGAACGCCAGATTTAATATTGGATGCAGGTATAAAAATAATCCAATCCTTAAAAATTATATTTTGCTACTACAGTACTGTATAATTAGTGGAGGCTGAAAATATGATACAACTTTAAATAATACTGGTTTGGAAAATGTCCTCAGAACCGCAGCAACTTGGAAGCAAACATTCAGAGATACAGGGAAGGAAACAGGGCAATGTCAAGAACATAAAGCAGGTTTACATTCAGGTTGATAAAAGAAGCACAAACAAATGCTGAAAATTTACCTTTTGAAATAGAGCTCACAAGAGGTGAGCTTTACTACTGCAATTCTGAAAGCTGCTCAAATAAACTGTTACGATTTTACACACCAAGTTTGACCTTCTGTTAGGAGAAAGTCCTGTAAAATTTAACAGGGCTTAAAACAAATAACTGAGTTTAACAGAATTTCCTCTAAAAAAGGAAACTATTAAATATTTATTCTGTTTTTGTTTTTTTTTTCCTTTAAAGTTAACCCATCCTAGCAGACTTTATTGGAGACCTTTTATGTCAGGTGAATTCTATGGCGTTGTTCAAGAGAAGTGATCGGTTTTTATTGTATTCCACAGGACTTTTCCATACAGGATTTTGCAGATCTGGGGGCTGCCTGCTGCGGTCATTAGCCCAAGCAAAACTCCCATCCCTTCTAGTATTTTACCAGAATAAAGACCAGGGAACTTAGCATTTACATACTACTTTTGAGGAACAACAGGCACCCTCTCTAGGTTTTCCCTCAACAAGGATATTACACTCATGCAACACAAACTAGACACAGGAGAGGTGTCATCCCACATATGACCTGACAGTACAGAAGCCACACTCACTTTACATGTTTACTTGTGCAAAACAAGGAAGCATACTGCTTTCTTCTTTTTTTCCTTTTTAATTTCTTACCCCTTCATGGATTTCTGTCCTGCTTTTCAATGTCAGCAGTTCAAGGGAACAAAGAATTAAATACACATTGCAAAACTCCCAAAATCTTACAAGCACACAGTGCATACCCCTTTCAAAACTGGGAGATCTTGCTTCGTTTCTGAAGGGACAAGTAAGAGTGAACTGATGAGTAGTTCTTATCTGTGACTGCAGAAAGCACCTCTAAGTCCCTAGAAGATCTTACACAATAGGGAACAGGTTGGTTGATCAGTAAAACAACTTCACAAAATTCACATTCATTCTCTTCTCAGGAAGGTGTTCCAGATCTTGAACCTGTTTTGTTCAATCTCACATAATACAGGTCCTGCTACAGTAATAAGTATACTTTTAAAAAATAAATACAACATGGAAAGGCAGCAACAGTATCACAGAAACAGGCAGAACACAGAGCCACGGGAAAGCATGTACTACACACAGGTGACCCTGGTAGTGGAATAATTCAGGCCTAAAAAAAACTTCATTACAGTCCGTGGGAGAATTATCCCGGTCACTATAATGGATGCTGGATTAGGTCCTTTGTGTGTGAAGAGGAAAAAACATTAGTCAGCATAGGAAGAGCATTTAAGTAAAATGCATCCGTTCTTGTTAATTAAAGGAAGAAAACTAAAGATTAAACAAAACTATGAGGGAATGAGAAGTCCAGCTGGGTTTGGAACGGATACGGCCATTGACCAGCATTAGAGACAAGACCTGGGGAAGCACTTGGCGTGTCTGCAGCAATGCCCAAACCCGCTCTGCTGCTCACTCGGGTCCCGGCAAACAACCTTTACAAGTATTGGCACAAACAATTTCACAATGACAACACCTCTCTAACTGCAATTTATTGCTATTTTTTAAAGCCTTTTACTACCACTCAGTGTGGAGGCAAATACCTTTTAGAAGGCTGGTCACAAGGGGTGACTCAGTACATGACCGTGACAGTGGCACTCAAGGGAAATGCCACAACAGCAATGAGACTCATTGCTGCTGTGTTACCTAATGCTTTAAATGTGGAGGGCAAAGGGCATCATAATGCCCCTGTCCTGTTTTTTCCTCATATAACCCAATTCAGTGCTGTGAGGTTTCAACAGTATGCAAAAGGCCCTTGATTTTTCCAGTGCAGCTGGGAGGGCTGGCCTGGGCGAGCAGCGGTGCGTGGCAGGGACATGGGAAGGCTGCGCGTATGAGCCTCCCTTTTGAATGATCCCTCAAATCTGCATTTTGCTGCTCTGTTCACTGGGGCTGCCTCTCCTAGGCCCGCTGCCGGGGGTATTTCTGTGAGTGAGGGGCTTTGGTCAGCACAATTGGCAGAGCACCGTAGCAGCAAATGTGTGCCTCCCACATCTTTTCCTGTCAAGCAACAGAATTAGCATTTTTTCCAAAGTTAATCAAAAATACACCCACACAACTGCCCATGGGCCCTTGCTGACTGCTCCCTTAGCTTTCCACAGCAGCCCTGAGCAAGGGCAGATTTCTGTGCAGTGTTGCTGTAGTTTTTCTTCCTTTCCCCACATCTGGCTGAACCACTTGCATCCTCCTTACAAGAAACATGCCACTTCTATCTTACCCTCTTGGACAGTAGAAAGCAATTCCCCTTGGCAAAAACATCCAGTATGCTCAAAATTTGCAATTTGGGGTAGCTAAAAGTGATCTAAATGGTCTGAGAAATAAGATGTATTCATTTAGACATCCTATGGGGAGTTAGGTACTGAACAGAGAGGCATCCACATTTGAAAGTGGACTTGAGGGCATGTGAAGACCCCTCTCACATCTGACAGGAGCGACGAACCCCACTCCACTGCCAGAGGGTGCTTAGTTTATGGCAGAGACAGAAGCAGACAGAGAGGATCCCGGTGTTAGCTTTAACAGAGGCAAGCTGTCACATCCCGGCCACGGCCGGGCAAGCCCATTGCTGCTGGGATGTGGTAGTAAATAATTGCGGTAAAATAACTGTCATAAACTGTGGCAAAACACACTGTACTGCACCCACCCCTTCTGCCGTAGTGGAGCTGGGAGCCGGTGAGGCTCAGGTGAAGACAGAAGCATCGCAGCATGGGGAGCGGCTGGGCTGGTGGAGACAGGGGCTGAATCACCCCAGGCTGCATCTGCTGGTTCCGCAAAGACTTCCTGGATCACCGTGCGGGAAAGCACCTGCACTCACCCCGGTGCTGACACCTGCCTAAATCCTCTCCTGCCTGCTGAGCGGGGCCTCCTAGGACACCCCGAGAACGTGCTGCAGGTCAGGAGAGACCCTTTTCGTCCTCTTGTGGACTATGCATTGGCTCCATGACTCCTTTCTTACCAAAGCTAAAAGGAAGGTCAGGCTGCAATGCATACATTCTCATAAGAAATTTCCCAATGTTTACCTGCTCTGGCAGAGAGAGAATTTTAGTGCAACAGAGTTCTGTCTTTTGGAAAAGGCCAAGTTTTGCAGTCCTCACTCAGAAAATCCTGCTGGGTTTACTGAGACCCTTTCACTCCAGATACAGCATTAAGAAGAATTTGAAGATCGTTAAGAAATGAAAATTAATTACTTGCAAACTTTTGTGTGATCTCAGTTAGGAACAGTCCTATCTCATTTTCACTCAAATCCCTTGCAATTTGCAATTTGCTGTGAGATACAGACCAGGAGTTTTGTTCATATAGTCCATGTTACTCTTTATATAGAAGGATTGATCTGCAGTTGTGAGTTGATATTTCCTACTTTGTCCTTTGTACTTCGCACACAGAGGAACATTTCCCAGTCTTTGAGCTGACCAAGCAATTAAACGTATTTGCCTATAAGCGTGTGCCTAAACTCTTCCCTATCTGATGAAATGCTGGCACGTGGTTAAATCCTACCATCATTGCTGGGACACTCTTCCTTTTTGATTTAGTAAATAGGGGCAGAGCGCAGTGCTCGTCTATATGCTTTGGATTTAGATTTAGCATGAATTCAGCTTCCCCCTTTCTTTTGTAACACAGACAAAACCCTCCTCCATACCATGGGAAAGCAGTCCTTTCTGTCCTAGGCACTCTCAAAAACAGAGGCAACCCACCCGCATAGAAACAACCCTGCCAATGTCCTCTTTGAAGGACCCCACAGCACAGCAGGGTCAGGCCCTTAGTTCACATCATCCAATGGATCCTGTGTAATTAAGGTATCGGCTGCTAATGAAAGGGAGAAGAACATCATTCATGGACTGAAAACACTGATCAGCGTGGCAAGGAACAGCTAGTTCTTGTGCTTTACCTATTACACTATTTTGGATACTGTAACTAGAGTTTTCCTTAAATATAGCTCCTTAGGCGGCTGTACTTCCCATGAGCATCCATTCATTTCCTCCCTACAGTTGAGATAAGCTGTGTACTACCACCTGCGAGGTTGATTGTGGATCAGACAGGTATGAAGTTGCATGCATCGTCAGCATAAGATCATGTAAGTGAAAAGGATATTGCCCTAGGCATCCATAAAGATCTGTTTTTCTGCAAGCCCACGCTGCTGTTTCTACATAGTAGATAAGGGGTGAGGCATAAAAAGACACTGTGTTTGTGTACTATGGCTGGTGCACCAAACTACGTCTTCTCAAGCACATTTGTGGTGCCTTTCCTGTCTTGCAGTTTTGAGAAAATAGAAGTAAATGTGAGCAGGGACCAGAAACCCCTTAGCCCACGCAGCTGATGACTGCCTAGCGCTAGCTACCCTTCCTCTGGTGTTGCTCACTTTTGATAGGGAACACAACAGCTTTCGACGTGCTGGGAAAGGATCTGGGGACTCACAGCATCTGTAGGACGCAAGTACTACTACCTGCTCCCTGACGGAGGGCTCCTCATCGCCCCACATTTACCTCTGGGGAGCAACACACAACACATCAGCATCTGAACTGCTGTTCTCACTTCGGGTTAGGCACTTTGGGGGGGCGCAACCCGTGGTCCTTAGTGCTTCACTGAGCTGAGCTGCTTTATGAGCTTACTTGTAGGCACTGTGTCTTTTCGAGCACTGTGGGGGAGAAGGGAATATCAGGGGGTATGCGCCCTTCAGTGAAACTAGCTTATGTATGCAGTACAGAGATGGTGGGTTAATGGCTAAGGAACTGTGCTATTTGTTATCCTCATACAAGCAGCCACCTTGAACTAAAAGC
Organism: Fulmarus glacialis; assembly: GCF_000690835.1. Taxonomy (NCBI): domain Eukaryota; kingdom Metazoa; phylum Chordata; class Aves; order Procellariiformes; family Procellariidae; genus Fulmarus; species Fulmarus glacialis. The sequence continues at coordinate 8,346 of NW_009229810.1, forward strand.
ACAGTCACATTCAGGGGCAGGATCCGTATGTGGATCCTGTATCTGGACAGGGTTTGGATGACTCAGGTTAACACTGCAGTAAAGATAAGTGGTAAATACACTTCATTAATAAGATCTCTTTCAAAACCCAGCTCAGGTCAGAATACAGTCCATGAGCTGTCAATCTGATCTTTGGTGAGAAATGCAGTAACTTACATTCTTCAGCTTTTGGTGAGGTGATTAATATGAATTAACACACCTAGGTGAGGAACCCTGCCTGGTCTGAATCACTTGAAACTAGGATGCAAGAAAGCAAAACACTTCAACATAAGTGATCTTTGCTCCTCTAGGATTGAGAGCATCATGTTTTTCTCTCCCTTAAATGCAACTACCTGTAGTGAGCCTTATTTTCCAATGTACTGAAAGCCTCCACAGCTCCTACAGAAGTCGAGGTGGGCTGCGGAGGCTTCAAAAGTATGTTCCACCTGCAGTGCCCAGAACTCAGGTTCCACCTGCCCAGCCAGGGCTATGGCATTATTGCTCCTTCCCAGATTCCTTGTAAGGAGCATGCTGAATTCCCAGCTCATCTTTTTCTTCCCTGTGAGCAATTATTTAACGTTATATTGCTGTTTCTACAGGCATTTAAATCCCTGCAGGGAAACAGAGCCCCATAAGATCCTACATGGAAGCACTATGATGACATGTAGTGGCATCACTTCTGAACAATGTTGGTTGACAAAACAACAACATACTCAGACTCTTCCCTATATACAGGAAGTTTTCAAAACAGCGCATAGGATCAACTGTGTCTTTTTTCAGTTAAAACTGCAGTGGTATGATTAACTTTCCCATACTCCTTGGAGACAATCCACCCATGAATTCAGCCAACATTGCCAGGGACCAGGCTTCAGCAAGGACCCAGCCATCTGGAGAACTTCTACCAGTAAGAAGGTGAGGGCCAGAGGACAAGCCAGCTTCCCTGTCATGTACGAAGCAGAAAGCAGTGCAGCAATGCCCTACCAAAAGCAGTTGCACAGTGAATATTTGCATGACAGTTGGCTAAGAAGACAAGCACAGTCAACAGCGAACAAGATCTGTAAACAAAACACTCCCTAGTGGTATTCAATGCAGAGTGCTGGGCACAGTTCATCTGCCTGTACTGATCCATGCTTGCCATGTAGCGTAAAGAGTGAAGAAGCAGCAAAGAACAAATCCGAAGTACATGTGTTAACTTCCACCTGGGTCTTTTAGTGATGTGAACCTCGAGCCATTCGCTCCTCTTCCTCCTCTCTGCTGCTCAGCAAGTGTAACCGTTCCTCAGGGCAGCAACGCTCGGCATGGAGTTCAAAGTCCTTCCTGTCAAATGGGAAGAGTAAGATTGGTGTGGGCTGAACTGCCCAGGACACAGATTGTACCTGGGGATCAAGGGCCACAAAACTGTGTCAATCTTCCACTCCCTCTCCACTCCCTGCTAAAAATAGTCTCTTCTTCTGGTTTCATCACTAATGAAGGATGGATTGTATTGTCCAGGGTAGATGCATGAATGTCGAGATCCAGGCAAACCAGTGTAGGGAGGATAAAGTCCGTTTCTTTCCAGTTCAGGATTTCTCAGTCCAGTTGGCTGTATTAGCAAAAAAATTAAATAAAAAGGGTCTTATTCTCACACTCAAATCCTCCTTCAGGCACAGCCTTACCACCCTTCCCAGAAGTTATTTCAGGAGCTAGAAGGAACAACGTGATCACTAATGATCTCTATAACCTAGAATGGTTTTTACTGTGGGAGTTATGCATTGCCTGAAGGGATTATTCTGATGCAATCTAGTTTCGACATCTTGCCAATTAGCAGACTTGAAGTTTACCTGACTCCACCAAGCGCAGCCTAAGTGCACAGTTAATTTTTAATCCAAGAGAATTGTGCTGATGAGCTCAGGCATTGAAACAACTCTTGCGAAAAGGATATCGTCCCAGAGCCATCCTTAAAGGAAACGCTTCTAGAAAATCAAAGTTAGTCTCCTGCTTTGACTATTACCTGGGAGCACTTCTCTCCTCATTAACCATAGGTACCTACTCTCCCAACACAGGCACTTGAATTATGTGTCAGATACAAAGTGATCTGACCTTCCATTCTCTTCCCTTCTCTCCCTTAAGTAAATCTCCTGGGGACACTTGGTTGGGGAACTTTGATGTCTAAGACCAAGACTGTACAATACTTTTACCCAGGAAATAACATCAAGCTACCTGGTTTGATCTGTTACAGAGCAGATCCATGCAAAGCCCTCATCACCTACTCCTTGCCAAAAAGCTCCCCTTTCTAGTCGCCGGCATAATAAAAGTCTTAAAAAATGCTTAGGAAATGCATTTTCATCTCCAAATCTCTCATTTTTACTGGAAGCAGGAAGGAGGATTATTTCCCTTCATGCTGTGCAACCCAGTAAACTTGCTTACTGGAAAACTTAAAACACAAGCCAGAAAAAAAAGTATTGCTCGCTGCTCTCTGCTCTGGAAAGTAGGAGTCCAGAATGTGTGATTTGGGTGAAATCCTGCAACCTTCTCTCACCTGAGTAACCCCCACACACCTTAAGCACATCCAGTATGTTGCTGTAGATTAGTGACAGATGATACACCAGCATCACAGCTCTGGATACAGACATTAGCAGATGGTACCAACCGTGACAGCAGGTCTTGTGCTTGTGTCTTTCTCTGCCCTACACAGCCCATTACTCCTCCACCACTTCCTCCCTACCACTTGTTTCCCCAGAGCTGAAGGGATGCTCCCTGTGCAGCCTTCCTGCTGCCGGAGGGGCCTGTACCCTGGAGAGCAGGAGGAGTGGAAGAAAAGAGGGGTCCTCAGTGACCAGCATCTTCCCATCTTGGGGTGAAGTTCCCCAGGCAGAGGTCTCAACCTTCCAGGATCATCAGTGAGTGTAGAAGGGAGAAAACTACCCACAGGAATTTCTAGCAGCCTGTCCAAAACCTTTAACTCTCCTTCTCTACCCTAGGATTGGGCTTTTTAGGCATCTACCAAAATGTTCCTCCACATTTTCCTAGTACTCTTCCTAATGACATCTCTTTGTGATATTCACCACGTGTAATACCTGGAGTCCATAGGACTACCAATGCCTTGCTGTCTATGGAAGCCATTTATTTGCTCTTTTATTTTGCTGGAAAGGGATCTGTCCTTCCAAAAATAAAGGAACGTGTCTTTGCTGTATCAGGCACAAAAGATTAACAGCTAAGCTATGGATAGATACCGAATAATACACATCCGTCATCTGCAACAGGTTCTTGGTGCTTCCATTCTCTTGCATCTCGATGGTCTCTCTGCCCCACTCCTGTGCCCGGGGGTTCTTCGGATATTCGGCATACGGTGACATCTGGAAATCTCCACTCTTGAAAATGAGTTTACTTATGTCATTTTTATTCTTCCTGTTCATAAAAGAATGAAGGAAATTAAAAACATACAACTTATCCTGCTATCTTGTATGCATTTCTGATGTGATCTCAGGAGATTTACTTCATGTTACGAACCTTGACTAGGAACAAAGATCACCTCAAAAGGGCTATAGTCCAATCTTCTGCTCTGAGGCAAAATCAGATATGAGGTCAGATCATGCTACTCAGGGCATTATCTGGTGGGATTTGAAATCCCGAAGGATGGAGATGGCATAACCTCTCTGAGCAACCTGTTCCACTGCCTTACTGTCCTCTTGGTGAAAAACTTTTTCCCTAATCCAACTTATGCCTGTTGTCTCTTAAAAATGTTCACCTGAGTCAATGAAAAGTCACAGAAATCCAGGAAGAAAGAAAAATGTATGGAAGCCCCCATGCTATTCAAGTCTCCAAGTGCTTAACTATAGCTCTTCTAGGCACTATGTTAACTCCTAAGAAGGAAGGCCTGCAAGCTGCCAGTCTGAATGACACCGTATGCCCCTACATGAGTACCTGGGAGTGTACTCATGTTGTGTGAGCGGACTTTGGCGACACTTCCAGTTCAAAGCAGAGTACCCTCCAGGAAGTCACATAATCTGCCAAAGGCCAGGACTCATGAGAAGATCAGTCCATCCTTGCAGAGATCTGCACTTTGGGGCCTGGAGGTGTACTGGCCATCACACCTCCTGCCTGGGGCGTGCTGGCGTTCCCTTGGCTCAAAACATGTGGGAACAAGCACACACCACTGTGCCAACCAAACCACTGCCATTTCTATGCTACTGATAAATCCCGCTACCGACTTTAATCAGCAAGCTTTGAAATCCTGGATTTGGGGGCTGGAATGGGGGAGAGAGGGAGTTACTGCTTCATGATATATATGATATATCTTGATATATCATGATATATCTTCCTTGGCAGCACATCTTGCCTGTAGTCCAAAGCTACCTGCTGGTATGGGAACTACGTGTGTACATGCACGTGTGCATCTGAGAGGGAGAGACACATAGAGTGAGAGCACGTGCAGGACTTGTCCATAAAGGAAAATGAGTCTTAAATACACTCAAACACCACTTGAGCAATGGCCAGCAACTCTTCCTGTTGCCTAAACTTCTCCTTTCTACTTAGTTTGCATTTTTGGAGACTGCTCCCTGGCTGCCTTACAGCTCTGAGTGGGAAGGACTCCTTTGCCTCCCCATCCTTAGAGGACATGATTGCCACGTGCATCCTTAAGAGAGACTGCGTTGAATTTTTTAGCCTGGTTGCTGGAAAAAAAAAGATATGCCCCAAATGAAAGCACAATGTAATACTTCAGTATCTCTGATTAACCCACTTGCATAGCTATCCTATGTGTTCACCTATGTTTTGGTCCTTCAGGGTTCACGTGTGGAGCACTAAGTGTGGTGTAACCCAGCGAGAGGACGCCACAGGAGCCAGGGCCGGTGGTGGTACCTACCGGCAGCAGGTGACGATCAGTGCTATGCCCATGATAAGCAGAAGTCCCCCTCCTGCAGCCGCGATCACCACAGTGATGAGCTGATATGCTACAGACGGGAAAGACAGACTCACTTAGAAACAGCGAAGTGATAAAAAATACTAAGGTAAACATATCCACAGTCCTCATGCAAAGGGATTAACTGTTTATTTCCCATCTTCCCTCCTTCTGTAAGCAATATTGCCTTAAATTTTCAGGTGAAATGGATGGAGTTGGGGATCTTCTGCTGAAGGAAGAACAAGCTCTTGTTTCCCTAGGGGACAGATTCCCTTCACTGATAGATCGGAATAATTCAAACAATATTTCATGGATTCACCTCTGAATATCTTGCTTCAAGAGTGCCCACTATATGTGCTACCATGACAGAGTATCCAGAGAAAGATCTCCTTTCTTTAGGAGATAACATTAAGTCAACTTTGTCAAAGAAGGTCAACAAAATAATTTTCAACAGAAAATGAAGAAACAAAAAACACTGACAAGAGTAGCGTGTACCTGCTGCATTTTAGATAGTCACTTACAATTACTTGTTTCAAATTTCCCATTTCTGACACTGTGGAAATTAAAAGAAACAAAACTCGGTACTTACGGTTTCCACAGTTGAATCCACCTAAGCCAAATGGGCAGCTGGTAACAGAAAACAACAGGGTGTTTCAGCAGCTTAAATGTGCCCAGAGGTCACCAAAGCAATATTAAGAAGGATGGTGGGGTAGGAGCAGGGCAGAACAGTCATCATACCTCACACAGGTCTCATTTTCCAGCTTATATCCATCTTCACAGGCTGAAAACACAGAAGAGAGAAGGGCCATGAGCACCGCGTAGTGGTGCAGGGGAGGCATTTCCCATCGCTGCTTCCCACGGCAGCCTCGCCCCAAACAACCCTGGGGACCGAGAAGGTGGTCTGCGCTGCTGGCACAGCAGGAACACGATGCACTCTGATGTGATGCAATATCTCCTCTGGTTTAGGCAAAACACAGTGCACTTAAATTCACCTCCCGCCGGCTCTGACAGGACCATTTCAGGGCTTCCCGGCAGAGCTACCTTGGAACCTGTCACAGGGTGGGCAGCTGGTAACGTAATTCCCAGCAGAATCTCTTCTTGCCCAAATGGAAACTCACTGCACGCTTGTATTGCTTCCCACAAAACAGCAGTGTAAAAAATCTGCAAGTGTCTCCAGTTTTTTTTTTGTTTTGAAACCTCATTGAACAGCGCTACTTTAGCATTGATGCACGTTATTAGTTACTTTTAAATGTTAGTACTGCAACAAAATGTTATGCAAACATAGTCGGGGTAACCCAAAGTGGTATGTTATGTTTTGCCTCATGTCACCTTTTTTTCTTGTCTTTCAAATTTGGAGCTAAATCAAATTTTGAAATACCGTATTTTACTACAGAATAGAAATTAAATATAGTAGGTCTAAATATCCCAGTAAACTGCTATGTACAAAATGTTGGTGAAAAACTGAATAATTTCTGTGCTTATGTACAGCTATCTCATCACCTGAATTATCTGAGAAAATTATACTACCCTCTGATGAACAGCAAAGGCGATGATACATTGGACGTACAATTATAAGCTTCGAATTACTGATAAGATCACTGCTTTTCTCAGCAACAGGCCCACCAGAGCTCCTGCAGATCTGCTGCCTTTCGCAGAGGCAGCGAAGGTGATCGCTCAAAGACCTGAGCAGGAGCGACACGGATGGAGTCGCTTTGGGCAGAGGGACCAGCCAGGGCCAGCACATGCAGCAGCCCTTGGGGGTCTGCACGACATCACCCAGGGTTTGGGAAACCCCTGCAGCACACTCCACAGGGAATAAAACTAGATTGTTAAGTGAAAACAAAAGTGCTCATGGATTTTTTTTACCCTCAAACACCATATGGTTAAAAATGGTGAGGCAGCAGCTCTTAAGCCCTCTTCCCTCTGCCTTGCTCTCTAGCCGTAGGGCTAACCTGCAGCTGAAAGCTCGGGCGCTCTCTAACCTCAGCAAGCGCAAGGACATCTGCGGGGAGAGGAGGGGGCTGCCCAGCAGCGGTCCCAGCTAAGCCGCGGCAAAGCCCTCGCCTCCTCTCCTCCTCCCCCGCTGTTCCCAGCACACCAGATGCCTTTTCCCCTCTGGCACAGCCAGCGACTGTATTTTCAGAAAAATTAGCACAGGAGGGGAGGAAGGAAGAAAAGAAGGACAAATGTGTAACGTTGTCCGTTAGGATGGGCTGGCAATATCATAGTAAACCAAGAGAGAGCACTAGTATTCTGGCTGGATTCAGAAGCTTATGGCTCTTCCAGCACCAATAACAAGTGATATTGATGCCAGCAGGGAGCAATGTGACTGTGACCCTCCCCTCATAATACAGGTCACAGAACTTCCCTAAATTTAATTCCAGTTTCCAATCAAATAGTTGAACTGGAGCTACATTTTAGAGAACCATCCAAGACTGATTTTAATATTTTCAGTGACGGACAATCAACCACAGCCCTGGGTCAGATGCTCATAAAGTTCATTTCCCCAGCCATTAAAAACATTCACCTTCTTTCTGGTCTGAATTATCCCAGTGTCAAATTCCAGCCTTTGGATGTTTACTTGCTAGATTGGAAAAGGTTATACGATCACATTTCTCCTCCTCACCATCACATCACTCCTTTGCCTTTAATAAAGCCAAGTACACTGAGATCTTTAAGTCTCCCTGGTTATTGCAGCTTTTCTCTGAACGCTCACAGGTTCTCTTTGACCCTTTTGATTTCTGGTTCCCAGAAATAGATGTCGCAAGCCCAGGGACAACAAAACTTCCCTTCTTCTGCCTGCCCGTGCCCCCTAAATGCACCCAGGGACCGTATTAGCCTTACAAGCCAGAGCTGGGGACCTCTTCTTTCCCGCCAGGCCCCCTTTGCATCTCTGCTTTCCAGGAGATGCAACCCACAGCGTGCCTGACACTCCGCTCTTGGATGCCCGGCCTTGCTCATGGTCATATTGAAATACTGTTTGCCTATATACCACTTACTAAGCATCTCATGTCACTCAGCATGCCATTTTCCCTGCGGGGGTGTGTGGACGCAGATGAGCGACGCGCTCACATTGTGAATATTGCAGCTCTCGGCACAGACTTGTCACAGCAACTGGCACCAATGATGACGCGGGGCTGACGTCCACGATAGCTGGTGTTGCACCCCTTTATCTGCCCTATATAGCCCCACTACTCCTCCACTACCTTTTTCACTCTGTTTATTCCCCCAGTACTGGGGATGGGGAGGGTGAAGCTCTTTACATAGGCCCCCTTGCTGCATCTCATCGTGATGCTTTTTGCATTGGATTTATTTTTCTCTCTCTAAGATGGTTTCTTTGAAGTCAAGGAAGAGACCAGAGGTGACCAGACAAGAGTTAAGAGCCTCAGTCAATAAACATCCAGGGTAAGGGTAGTAAATCCCAAAGGATCCTTGCCTGGCTCATTCATAACACCGAGGCATTAGCAAAATGAGACTGGATGGGTTGCTCCTTTCACTGCTAACAAAAGCAGACCGAAAACATTATGGAGCAAATGTTCTACCAAAGTGAGCCAAAAGATCAGGCAACAACGAAATCTGCAATGAAGGGGAGGGAGGCATTACCTCGACAGCTCGCTGGAGTTGCCTTCTCTAATGAGCGCAGCAGCCCCGTGTACCCCAGCCCCAGCCCCAGTCCCAGCCCCAGCCTGCCGCTTGCATGTTGGGAAGGTCTGGAGGAGCCTGCAGGCAGATGCTGGAGCCCAGCCTAATCTCACCCTCTCAGCCTTAGCCCAATAACATGTGTAGGGCACATACATCTTGAGTGGTCTCAAAGCTGGAGCCGTGCCTTGGGCAGGAGCAGCCCTGGGACCCCACTGGCACACAGCTCTCAGGCCAGGAGGCTGTAGGGGCAGTAAAGAGGAAAAGCAAGATCCTGAACATGCATCTCTCGGTCTTACTTAAACGTTCGGTGCTTATATCTTTTCCTCTCCTCACCCTGCCTTTTCCTGCCACTTTGCTTTCTCCTCTGGCATCTTTCCTGCTCCTTTGAACATGCTCCCAGGAGAGCTCGCGCTGTCACACGCGCTCAGCAAGCTTTCAAACATGAGCAGCGAACAGAGGAAAGGCTTAAGTGTCAGGGGCCAAGCGAAGCTATCGAGTTGTGCTTTTCTACTCGGGACTCCTTTGCCTTCCCAAAAGAGACTCAGGGGTCTCTTTGGAAACCTGCTTTGCTGCTCCTTCCTTCGCTCCAGAAACACTCTGTACTGTTAAAAATAGCATTCCCTTGAAAAGCTGGCACGTTGGGTTTGTCGTCCTGTTTCTAAAAGAGCTCTGAAGATACCAGGAAAGTTGAAAACCAGCAACGACCCAGAGACGACCGAACTGCAGACCGAGAGGTACCGCAGCCAACATGTCAAAACTCCTATGGCTCAGAGGCCCAACCCTTCCTTGGTCCAGGGGATGCTTTTTCGAGCATGTCCCAGGGGACAGACACCGCAAGGCAGGACAGAACAACCCCTGGGGGTCGGGGTGGCCGATCCCCTGTGCCCCAGCGGCTCTCCCAGCCGCACCCGCCTTCCCACAGGGGAGACCGGACAGGGCAGCACAATAGCTGTTTCCCTCTTTGCAAATACTTTAATTGGAGTTACTGCGCCACATTTTCACGACCCACAATGAGGGTCGGATGCTCAGGAGACCTCGGTTCCTGTTTAGTCACTAAGAGGGCAGAGATTTTCAAAGAGGCTGGCATATTGTATGCTATATTTATCAGAAAATAGCCCTAACTATCAAATGAGGGCCATGAAAAAGCCTTCAAAAATCCCAACCACCTGGCTTACCCAGATGGCAACAAAGTGATGCTGAAAATCTGATATCTTGCCGGAGCATGGCACCATGCAGTCGGTGCTACCCCCATGCCACTGCACTGCAGCCTAAATCAACCCTGTCCCTCAGACACTCTCACGCTGGTCAATAAGATGTTTCCTACTGACAGCAGCGAGCTGAAAGTGGAATTGAGGCCTCACTGTGTGCAGGTAGGGTTTTTTATATTTTGCACAGCAAACAAGACCCGTAAGTAGGGAGTAACCACATGTACAAGGTGTTAAATCTCTTAGCCCTCTGCACCCATCGCATCCGAGTGCCTCACAGCCTTTCGGGTATTTATCTTCACAACATTGCTTGGCAAGAGACATAGACAAGAAAAACGGAGTAATTCGCTCTGGGTCCCCACCGTCGATGATGGAGCAAGGATTGGGCAAAAGCCTCCCAGGTTTCAGCTCAGCTCCCCACTCACTACACAAGCCCTCCTCTGCCTCTCAAGGGTCGGTGGAGATGGTCAGTATTTCCTAATAGAAATCCTTCCCCCAACATACAAGATGAAGGGAGGGAAGGAAAACACAAAGGAGAAAGATTTTGCCTGGAGCCACAGAGCGGAGGAGAGGCAGGACCATGACCTGGGACCCAGAGATGGCCACCTCCGAGATGTCCATCCGAGACCCTGCAGCACATGAGTTATTTCCAGGCACATTTTTCTCACTCTCTGATTAGATTTGGAATTGACAAAGCATCTCCTCCTATTTCAACAGCAACCCAGCAGACACTGCCAGAAGCAATATATAACCACTACTGCAATTCTTATTGATACGTCATCAGAAAACTGCCTTTCTTAAGAAGCCCTACAACAATCACTGGCACTAGGGAATAGACACTCTGATCCTACAGAAGTAATTTTGACCACTGGCACACGGACAAAGACCTTGTTTAAAATGTAGCAAAAACAGATTTCATGATCTGAGGAGTAGCTAAAAAATAGTATCACCTTTAAGCTTAAAATTTCTATTAGGAACCCAGCTGAAAAATAAATTCATAATAATTTTCAGATACTTATTTGAAAAATATTGATGATGTATTAATATAAGCTTGTCCGTTTAAAGCCCTTCTCCTAAGTTCGCTGAGAGTTCAGACAAAATCAAAACAGGCAGAGCCGCACGTCATCTCTGCTCTGTGCCACTGAACTGGAGCCCAAAGCCGTCGGGCCCCTTTCTGCCTCTTCTCGATCACTGTGACTCACAGCGTGCTCCAGAAAGAGATAATATTATTCCTAGAGAGAGACTGTATCCTCAGCGTCTGCTGAAAAGTCCCCTAACTAAATAAAAGAAACTTGAGCTGCTAATATTTATTCATAATATTGAGCTTCTTGCATGCACAGCGATACACACACACACACTCATTTCCACTGGAACAAAAAGTTTAAGCAAAATTCAGGCAAAATACACCACATAAAGAGCAATACCTCTGCAGGAGTGGTCCATCTTGTTGTATTTGAAGTACCCACTTTTGCACTGGCAGAGCGCGACTCCATCGAAGTCGGTGCATTCAGAAGTTTCCTTGTCGCATTTGGGGTCCTTCTGCTTGCACAAGCTGCCAACTGTTGGGAAGAGGCGGCCAACGTCAGCGCGGTTCTCCCTGAACCCACCGTTATGCACATTTGCTTTCCCCAGGCATCGCATTCAGTTCATGTGCAGCTTTAATCTCTTTTCTTTTTTTTTTAAATAATATTTGTTCCATTAGGAGACAGTCAACATTACACTATGTCACCACTTCTTGCATATCTACAGTCATTTGTACAGGCAAAGAGAGGGGGTGAATAATAAATGTTTCAGCTCAGAGGCAAAAGGGGAAATGAAAAAGAAAAATTTGACTTGGCTCAGGCTGAAACACATTCACCCCCTGAGACAGTTCAACAAATCAATTTTCAAGTTTATATCAAGCAAAACATTTTGCTTAGCCCAAAACAATTTTTTTCCATTTCAATATTAAGCACTGGATTTTTTCATTTTTCAAACAAAGAATTTGTCCTTTCATTTACATTACTTTGAAACAGTGTTTTACTTTAGAAAGTCAGATTTGTTACAAGGAGCATTCAGCAAAACTGTGGGTAAATGATGGAAATTGTGTCACTGAATTTACATTTTTTACTGGGAGGTCAGACTAAATGGAATGAACAAATGAAAAAATATTCATGAGAAATAGGATTTTATGGAAAACACGTCGTTCATTTGGCACTCACCTTTTATAAACCTCTCCCTCCTAGATCCATCGTCTTTTTTTTTGATCTGACATCTTTTCTTTTAGGTACTTACACAAGAACATAATTTGTTTCTTATTCTGCTTATTTCAAGTTAGAAGTAGACTTTACCAGAAGCATTGTATCAGAGGTAACGCCTAGACATAATCTGAGCGGGTCTACCAAAATAATTTAATTCAATCCATGGTGGAGTGTGGCTTTAAAATATGGCCCGTTAAAATAAAAGCACACGCTAAATTTCTCATCTTCGTATTTACTTTGCCAAAACGATCCGAGGGGTTTCCCACTACACCCAGGCTAAGCGCTGCCACCCTTCGTCCTCAAAGCCAAACCTCAAAGCCTTGAACCCTGAAGTCAGAGCTCCACGTGCAGAAGTTTCCTTGCAGGAGCCCGTCTTTCAAGGATGCTCACTCCCTGCATCCTGCCGGTACCTCTCTCGGCTAAATCTCCTCTATCAGTCCCTTGGAAAGCGAGGACCGGGAGGTGCAGGGCACAGGGCCACACCGATGGGGTCCACCTGCAGAAGGTCCTGCACAACACTGATGTGCTTCTCCAGGTCTCTCTGTGCCGCACCCACATTCCTGTTTGGCAGGTAGAGGATTTGGTACAGAAATCGAAAGCTCTTAACTGTGAACCATTTTTACACCCTGCAGCACCGAAATTGGGCAGGCAGGAGAGTGCACTCCCCGCGTAGCCTCCAGTGGCTCTAATCGACTTCACTGGGAGGTTTTGTCTCTTGGCCTTCACACCGTTTCCCCAGCTCCCGGCTGCGCGGGTGGAATTAAGACACGTTTTTTTGATCTGGCTGGAGCCCGGTGTCACATCCCAAAGATGAAAGGCTACCTTACAATGCCTCTAATCCTGTGCTGTGCGATGTTTTCACAGAGAGGCAGATTTCTCACACATGTGGCAAAGATAAGGCTCGATATCTGCATCCCTTTTGTACTGCAAGGCTCTTAAGATGACTCCCATTTAAATAAGATAAAAAAGATTCAGAGGAGTTTTTCCAAACGCCAAAATCTTTCTCCCCCTGTTATAAAAGAAGCCAAATAAAACATCCCTTTCCCCTCCCGTCACAGTTCCTCCAGATGCTATTTACCTCTGTGGAGCGGCTTCAGGCTGGAGATGAACTGGCAGGCTTCGGTGGGGGATTTGCAAGCTCGAATGTAGCTTTTCACGCTGCTGACAACGTCGTAGAAAGTCACGTTGGATGCTAAAGAGAACGTGGATTGCACTGAAACATGCACAAAATTTGCCTCCCTAACAGAAAACAAAACAAAACAGCCCTGAGTACCACGGGTCAGTCTGATGTCATCGTTAGCACCTTATACATAGGACTTTTACTAACACACGTTATACATAGGACTCTTACTAACACACATTATACATAGGACTCAATTATTAACTCAAGCAATGCTTATCACAGACACAATATTGCATACATACTGAAACATCCGTGCATTGTAACAGACCTTAAAAACAGGACAAACTTAGACACAGAGAGGTGTCCAAGAGATTTGGGGCTGCAAGGGGTGCTGGTAGCTCACTTTGGAACCAACTATAAATCCCTCCTGGGCAGCTCACAAGCCCTTCCCCAAGCTGCTCAGGCCAGGAGGAGGGTACTGGGAGAGGTGGTCAGGCATTCCCCATGCCCTGCACTACCACCGGGCCGGATTGCATCAAGCCCAGCACCGGCTCAAAATGGAGAACGTGGATCTCAAGTTGAACATCCCGAACGCTCGAGTTTCTCATTCTTCCCCTGATAGCCTTTGCCCTACCTGGTCGCCTTAACTGTGGAGTGGTGGTACCCCGGCAAGCCCGACAGCGATGCATCGAGCTGCAAGGAAGGAGAGAGCGGCTGTTAGTGCCCCGGCGGATGATGGCAGGAGACAGCCCGGCCGGACACAGCACGGGACGGCCCTCCTGGGTCACCGACACCATCCCCTGCGTTTGCCAGAGCTGCCTGCTGAGGCCGAGGGGGCTCTGAGCATCCCAGCAGTTCATCTGCTCGTTAAGATGCGCTGTCCTGTTGCCAGCAAGGGACAGCCAAAGTCACCATCGCGCAGCCTTGGACAGGAACGAAGACCTGGGGATTTTAACACGAGCATCTGCCTGGGGCCCCACTGTGCAATGACCGCAAAGGCCGAGGACAAGCCCCGCGCGAGACTGAACTCAAAGTGGCGCCCTCGGAGACTGCACATCTTCCAAGGAGCCTCCCTCTGCCTGGATCCGCACGGTTGTTTGTCTTCATTCCCCAGCACAAGCCGTGCAGCCAGCATCAAGGCGACTCACCCCGGCTCCCCCTTCCTTTGGCGGCATCTCCAAATCACCTACTCCAAAAAGAGTTGGGATGAACTACAGCCAGCCCAGGAACTGCTAACAGGATGAACTCATGCATGCAATGATCTGGCTAAAAAACACGCAGAGATGTACCTATCTCCAGCCCAGGAGTCTTTTTGGAGCAACTGATGGCACAGCATATGGGGAAGCCACCAGCTCACCCAGTGCTTGCTCTCAACTGACCGAGGGCCACATGGTTGCTGTAGCATGGCTGGGAACTCCACCCAGAGGAAGGTATGTCTGGGTGGGTGCTGCTGCTGTGCTTCATCCCATGGGGGGGTTGACTAAGAGCAAGGTGGCACCAGCTGCAGTCCACCCTGCCCCAGCACCTGTGAGATTTACTGATAAACCATTATGAAGCCCAGAGTTACTGTTTTATTAGAATCATAGAATCACAGAATCGTTAAG